>NW_004797508.1:253246-254288 GCF_000002075.1 Aplysia californica
CCCCCTTGTTAAAATTAAAATTTCATATTGTATTTCTTTCGGGGTTTTGTTTTGTTTTTTTTTCTTGGGGGTGGGGGGTAGGGGTGGGTGGAGGTGTGTGGGTTTTTTTCATGCTCAGATGGCCGTTATCATGTAAACGGGTTTATTTTTGCTCAAATTACAGCAATCCAAATAATGGCTCTCTGTGTTGGGTTCGATCGGTTCTGGATATTTGAACTGATCTGTATGCTCGATTTGTCATAGGATCAATGTGGTGAGCTGGTGGAGCGTATATATTTATCCGCTGTCTGCCTGTCTGTGTGTCTGTATGTCTGTGTGTCTGCCTGTCTTTTCCTGTGCGCGAAACGGGTGGTTGGAGATAATCTTTTGTAGATTCTACTTCTTTGCTCACTTTGTGTTGTGGGTGGTTGGCGGGTGCTCTGGTGAGATTTGCTCCTTTTTTCTGTTAAACATCTTGTGTCCTGATCTCCCGTCTTTCTTTTCTTTGCATGTTACTCTCTATAAGCGGGTGGTTGGAGGGCGCCACTGGTAGGTCCAACTTCTTTACTTTCTCTCTGTTGTTTCTGTGAATCTGCCTTACTTTTTCCCAGCACTAAATGACCATTATTTTGTCGATGTACTTCTCTTTACCCAAACAAACCAACGAACGGTCGAACGAACAAACAAATAAACGAACAAACTCTTTGTAGTAACTCAACTCCTCAGCATCTGTGTATGTGTGTTGAAAGTACCATAAAAATCTTCTTGAAACTAAAATTCCGCCTCTGTTGTGTCAATCTGCTATGGGTTTTTTCCCCACCGCAAAAGGGCAGTTATTTTTTCCATGTGTTTCTCTTTACTCAATACTCAAACAAAACTCACAGGGGAGATGGGTCAATAACGACTCGAGTTCTTTGTCAGAATAATCTGAGCTTGTCTCCTTACCGTCCAGACAATGAGTCGAGGTTTTTCGACTTGTATAGAGATGAATGACTCGGTGAACGTAGATTAATAACTACAATGACAACTACATAATGCTGCTGCTGCTGCTGCTGCTGCTGCT
>NW_004797508.1:256629-259207 GCF_000002075.1 Aplysia californica
ACACACACACACACACACACACACACACGTGCGCGCCCGTTTACTTAGACATAATATGCATACAAGTACGTACACAATCACTTAGCTTTCCTAATTATGCAAAAACGAGTTATTTGTCTTTATTATTTGTCTTGTTTATGCTGCAGTAGTTGGTGTTTAGACATCTAGTTCCATCGTATGAGGTCTGCAAGTCATTACCGGCCTCTGTGATGTAGGTGGTTAGGCCCTTCACCATCGCAAGAGAATTCCCGGGTTCGATTCCTTTGTGGGGAGAATTCTTATATATAGTATCTCGATCTTTCTTTTGGAACGTTGTATCCCTATCATCAGCCAGAGTTTGCCATGGTAGTCAGAGTAGATGCCTGCCTCGTAAACGATGCCAATGGGGACGTTAAAAAAACCCAACCCAAAACACCTACACTTTAAATAAACTTCTACACACATATATTCGTTCAGTCTCGGGCGAAGCAGGGAAGGGGTTGATTAAAGAGCTGGGCCCAGTGGGGGAAGGGCAAGGAGTTGGGGTGGGATTATTGAAAAACTCCCCTAGTCAGGCTGGTGTATAAATATAATACGAGCGTCAAACTCATACAAATGTACCATGGGTGTCTGCGGAATTATAAGAGATCACTTATGTGGCGGATATAAGTTCTTTTACGTTGCATGCAGAAGATGAAAGTTCGATTCTCGAGTGAGGAGGGGGTTGTTTCTTTTTTGCTTTTGTTTGTTTGTTTTACACAACCTTTCAGTGCGAAGCTGTATGCTGGGTTTGACGTCCGTTGTAACACTGTAAGTTAGGTTATTTAAAAAACGGGGCCTCCGATTTAACGTTCCTCCCCGATAAGACCGAGCCAAATGGGTACATTTATTGCATAAACTCCTTTTCGAGTGATACAACGTTGGGCTGAGCTGAGGCTCAAACCCCGGAACCCGTGATATATCATTGCTGTGCAGCTGTTCATATTCTATCATTCAAACATAGAACGCATTATCAATATATCTGTATGGCAGCATGAGACGGAAACACAAGACAACAAGATAAAGTAAAACTGAATCGATTGATACAGAATGCAAGCAAAATGTCAACATCTACATTCCCTTGTTTCGATGAGTTATACAATGTCGTTTGCTCAATGTAAATTGACTCCATCTTTACAGATAATCAACATCCCGTGTTCCCTCAAATTGAAAAAAAAAAAAAAGAATCAGTATGAGGTAAAAGATCTATGCTTTTGATATGTAACAAAGAAGGATACAGAAGGTCATTTACTACACCATCATCCATTAAACGCTTGTCATCTTGTAATCGAAGTATTTTCTATGACCTTTAGAGCTTGCAGTATCAAAATACCATCAGATGACTATCGGAATACAGATTTTGTATCTTGCGTAAACATTATTTTTGTTGTCAAGAATTGTTCCTTTATATCGCGTAAGTTTGAGACTGAGTCTGCTTGTGAGTGCAGGCATATATTATGTGCATGTGTTCAGATGTTGTGGAACAGAGTATGTGTTTGTATGTGTGGGCGGGGAAAGGGGGGGGGGGGAGAAAAACAATATGCAAGCATCTGGACAATAAAGATTTATCCCATCAGGGAAAACAAAATATTATCTCGATTACACGTCCTGTAGCCTATCCATTGATTACCGACGCCATCGAGCATCTCTGCCTGTCTGCCGGGATTGTGTATATCACACTCTGTTCGAGTTGGTCCCGACAGGTAGCCAGCCTCCTAGATTATCGAATACTTTAATTATTGTTTCGATGAGGGTGTAAAACACTTACAATTGATTGGACTCATACCGTATCGCACCATGTGCTTCAGATTTTAGGTAGGCCTATGCAAGTTTTGTTGTTGTTGTTGTTTTTTGTTGTTTGTTGGGTTTTTTTGGTTCGTTTTGGTTTGTTTTAATTTAATGGGGTTTTAATTCTATTCTTTTTATATGAACGGTCCCTTTTGCCAATGAGCTCTCCGGCTGACTGCCTCAAACTAAAATCATTTTCTGGTCGAGTCGCACACTGAAAAGGTGAAAAGAAGGCTGGAGCACTGATAATTTTAAGCAATGCAGAATGATCTTGTTATTCAAGGACACCCTCCAGCCCCTCCTCTCTACCCTCTCCCCTCACCCCTTTCCCCCGTGGTTTTCATATTATGTCGAAGTTTGTGTTGTGACATTCCACATTCCATTCGAACATTCGCTGGGGATATCGATTTTTTTCGAAGGGTCAATTGTATGAGTAGCGTTCCTCGTCTCTAAACCTATATTACGCCTCGATCTATTTCAATTTTCGTTTTTTTTTCATTGCTTCGAATCGACTTTTCCCTTCAAATCCCTCTCTCACTCGCTTACAGGCGGATCAGTAATTTCGCAGACGCGAGAGCATATTGAGCAGAAGTGGTAAATAATAGAAAGCGTCGTGCGCGTGCGTCCAATATAGTCTGCTGCAGTTCAACGAGAACTGGTAACACGACGGTCACAAGAGTTGATATGGAAAGGGGGAGGGGGGTGGGGGGAAGAATTAGGAACTGGAAAGTCTTATTAATTATCTACAGTGTGTGTGTGTGTGTGTGTGTGT
>NW_004797508.1:260626-280864 GCF_000002075.1 Aplysia californica
CCCCCACTTCATCCTTACTGAAATCCCAACCCACCATCTGTGGCGTCTGGTAAAATGGTTATGTTCTATGCCATTGCACTCAGAAGACATGACTTTGATTCCAGAGTGAGGATATGCTTGTTTTTTTTAATCGAGTGTCTTTGTTTTGTCTGCTAGCAGGGCTTTGTACATTATATCTCTCTCAGCCAGGGATTTGCCCTGACAGCCAGGGCAGGAGTAGCCTGCCTTTGAAATAATTCAAATTTGTCTGGACTGGTGACGTATAATATTCACAAAAGGTACTGTCCTCTCTCACTCCCCTCAACCCCCCATCCCTCTCTACACCCCCCGCCACCCCCACCAATGTGTGGTTGTCTGACACTCTAGTGAGGTTTGCACCTAGTTTACTATCAAATATCTATCGGTCATTATCTCTTCTTCCTTTTTTTTTCTTTGCATGTTATTGTCTAGTAACACCTGTTACCTTCGACTTTTATATGACCTATTTGTGTCGCAAGTGCCATACAACTCTCTAACTGAAAATAAACTCCACCCAGACCACCAAGCCATACATTGTGGATGAGTACCTGTCTGAAGACTCCGACTCGGATGACGACTGGCTCAGTGCTCCGGAGTGGTCATCAAGGCGAACCTCTGGTTAGTTCAGGGTGTGCTTTATGCCTCTTCGTGCTTATCTAATTGTCTGTTTTTCCCTCTTTTTCTCTTAGTGGCTCTCTCTCTCTCTCTCTCTCTCTCTCTCTCTCTCTCTCTCTCTCTCTCTCTCTCTCTCTCTCTCTCTCTCTGTCTTTCTCTTTTTCATTTTTTTCTATATGTGTATCTTTCTGTCTCTCCCTATCTCTGTATCTCTCTCTCTCTCTCTGAAAATTTTTTGTTGCCTTTGTCCTCTTTCTTTCTCTCTATCTCTCTCTCTCTCTCTCTCTCTCTGGGTGGTTAGCGGGTGCTCTGGTGTGGCTAGCTTCTTCTTTCCTATCAAACAACTATCGTCTTTATTTTCCCTCCTTCTTTTTTGTGTTTGTTACTCTCTTGTAACACCTCTAATCTTTGGCACTTATATGACCTTATTGTATTGCAAGTGCCATAAAACTCTTACTAAATCTTTAAAATCTCTCTCTCTTTCCCTCTCTCTCTGTGTCTGTAATGACCTGTCCAAGACGTCCACTGATTGAAGACACCAACTTTTCTCCTCAACAATGTACAGCTGTCTTTGACAATTTCGACTGTTTCTGTATTTCTTTTGGTAGAAGATCCATAATCCCACTCAACCTTTTTTAGCCCTCTGACAGACAGGATTGTAATGATGTAGGTGATTTTACACCTTCATCAGCACAATTTAGATAATTTTTTATTGGCTTCTGACTGTGGTTGTCCGGGCCAACCTGGGCTTAGGGTGATACGTCCCTTCAGAAAGACCAAGATACTCAATGAAAATTTTGTCCCCATTTGGGAATGGAACTCTGGTCCCCTGTGTGTGATAGTGAAGCGCCTAACTGAGACAGGATCGTAGAAGCCCACTGGGTTGATGGATACATCGGCATATGATAGCGGCGGCGGTGGCCTAGCGGTAAGGCTACAGAACTCGTAATCATGAGTTTGCAGGTTCAGGGTTTCAAGCCTCCTGCCCGACGTTGTGTCCTTGGGAAAGGCTCTTTACGCAAATTTTCCTTTCCTCACTTCATCCAGGTGAGAATGGGTACCCGGCTATAGAAAGAGAAGATATTGTCAATATGTTGGTGTTTTAGCACCCATATGGCAGCTTGCACTGTATGCTTCCCTGGAAGTTGAAACTGTTTCAGAATTAATGCAATCAGGTCTACTGGGTTAATAGTATAGATTGAAAAGCGCTTACAGCTTGCTGTTGAGCAGGAATTTGCACTATACGAATGCTATCTATTCTCTATTATTATACGTAAAATATTTCCTATTGGCCACTATTATCAGTTTGACTCGTCAAGTTTCTGCTTTCTAAGTGAGGTTTCTTCTAAAATCATCCCCCCCCTTTCCCCTCACCTACTTTTCTCAACCTGCCCAGCAGCAAACCAGTCGGGCGAGAGTGATGACGACAGCGATAAAAGCAAAGATGGGAAATCGAAAAAAGATGAGCCCCCGTCTCGGCAGGTTTCTGTAGATAGCCGCGTTGTGTCCAGTCTGGTGAGTGAGGTGGAACTTCTCCTGTCCTATCTGGACAAGAACGACTATGAGGGTGCTCAGAGAGCTGCCCGGAACTTGAAGGAGTGTGGAGGGGGAGGAGGAGGGGGAGTTTCTCGAGGGCAGATTGGTGAGTCTTTCTGTGTGTTTTCTGTGATTAAAGGGATACATCTAGATTTTTAGTTAGGAAAATGGTGCTGTTTATGTATTGCCATTGTAATTGTAAAATACTCAGAGCCTGTGTTCTTTAATTAGGGTTAAGCGCTATATAAATTTATTAATGTCATGTATTGTTATATTTATTATTAAATTTTTATATAAATTTTTTTATTTCAGAAAATATTATGATTGTTATTATTGTTATTATTATTATTATTATTATTATTATTATTATTATTATTATTATTATTATTATTTTATTACTATTATTGCTTCATCCTTTGAACCTGAAAGGACCATTCAGGGATGTGCTTGCACTTCCTCACAGATACATGAAGATACTGAATAAAATATATTTTCTTGTTAGAGTCAATCTTTTGTCTTTCGTTCGCTAGGTAAAGACCCTGACCATACATCTTAAAAATACTTGTTTTTTTGCAGTGGTTACTTTTGAATAAGTCTACAGCTTATTATGCATCTATGCACTTGAATGTGTTTTGTGAGCGTGTATGCATGTTTGATGGAGTACCAAAATTTCCCCCACCACCAACCTCAAAGAGACTGAACCAACACTTACTTATCTATATTCTATCAGAGGAAGAGTTAAGTCCTTTGCTGCCTGCAGCCAAAATTTCCTCCCCAAAACGGTTGCTCGCACAAGAGCGAAATCACAACATGGATAACGGCAATGGGGAGGAGAGTCAGCCACTTTTAACCACCGACGAAACAATGAACAGGGATCTAGGGGCGAGTGATGGGCCCAGCATCGAGGAGCAGCGGCAAGCTCTGGCACAGCTGGATGATGAGCTCAACGCATTTGAGGAGATGGAGGTTCAGGTCTCACAAGGACTTCCCACGTCTCCCACGGCGACGGCACCCCCAGCCCCGCGACGTCGGTCCAGCAGCGGGAGTGGCATCCCTCGTCTCGTGCGCTCCTCCAGCTCCTGCAGCGAGGATTCCGACTCTGGAATGACAGACAGGAGAAGTGGGATGAGAAACCATCGACGCAGCCCCTCACCTGGCAATGCAGGTTTGCATACTTCCACTTTTCCCTATGTTATGAAATTATAATATGTCATTGTAAGTGGCTTTCAACCATGAGCACAGTTTAGATCATTAAGGAGGTTGTGCAGGTTTGCATACTTTCACTTTTCTCTATGTTGTGAAATTATAATATTCATTGAAAGTGGCTTTAAAGCCCCCCCTTAGAACAATTTAGGTCATTTAGGAGGTTCGCTGCTTCCACCCTGCCTATCAAGACCAATCAGAGTTGAGTAGAATACAGCATAACAGCAGCCAGAAGGAGATGCATGATTTTTTAAAAATGCTCCACACAGGTTTCAGACTTTTTTCTTTTGTGTGCCACAGCAAAGAGTCTTAACAGCTGCACTGCAGATGCAGGTCATTTTGCTCATGGTAACCCTTGAATATCTTTCTCAGTGGTGGTGTTATTGATCACCTGGGTAGGCTGTACAACTGGTAGTCTGACAGTTGTGTGTTTTATTCCTGGCTGCTCCAGTTCTGTTATTGTGTCAGTATAGGCTCTTGTGTTTTAATGGTGAGGCCATTGTTTTTCACTGTCAAAGACTTGAGGTCAGTTCTGGTGTTTAGAAGTCACTTTTTTGAGTATCTCACACAAAGTTACTTTATTGAGTATCTCACAGTCGAAATGCTAGGATATTGTTTTCCACTCAGCCCGGGTTAACCCTAACAGGTAGGGTTAAAGCAGCCTGCCCCCTAAATGATCTGAATGGTGTCGGTGGGGGTGTAAAATGTAAACATTGAATTTATCAATGTGCCTTTGGGAAAGACACCTTACAAGATTTTGTATGATTCATTTTAAAGTGCCATTGGGTACAGGCATCCACAAGGATAGAAAGTGCTATAACCTGAAACAGACTAAACTCGGGTCTTGTAACATATGTGATCTTTTTTTTATTTGCTCCCAGTACGGAAACATGGGTCTGTGTTGTAATAGTTAGGCATGTTGCCTTGCTTGCAAAAGATGGGGGTTCTTTTGCCATGTGAGGAGAGATATTTTATTTTTGTTCATTTACATGCACTTACCAAATGTGTAACATGGTGGTGAAATCAGATGTTCATCAAAATAATGAAATTGAAGAAACCGCCCCTTTTTCTTCTTGTTGGACAATTTAAACAATTTTTTTTCTTGGTTCAACACCTTTCATATCCATTTAAAAACACATTTGTTTGGATTTTTCTGAAAAACGGTAATCAAAGGCACAAAAAATATGACTTGCAGTGTTTAAAGACACTGAAGCTTTGGAAGTCACCAAATTTTGGCGGCCATTTTCTCACTAGTTTAACCTCTGACATCAGGCAACCCTCACCTCCTTCAATCGCAAATAATTCTCTCAACTTTTATTTATGGTAGATGGGTTGTTTTTTTTTTTCATCAAAAGCAAAACAAATGAACAAGCATTAAGTAAAACCAGTAACTCCATATGCCCAGAAATTGATAAGTGCCTGTTTCTACCATGTTGTGACACAAATAGTCTGTTTGTACATCCGTAGGGCAAACCTCTGGGATCCCCAGATTTGGTGGTAGTCGACCACTGGCTCGGATGGTTCCCAAGCTGGCAGAAGCAGATGGGAACTCCAGTCAGACCAAGTCAGGACTAAATAATGCAGTAAGCCTCACTTTTCATTCTCTGTGGCCCACACAACCTCCTCCCCACTACCACCACCATTTACCCCAAACACCATACCTGTTTATTGTAGGAATTAATTTTGAATTTGCCCCAGTGGTGGTCCGAAAGGCCAACTCTTTTCAATTTTAGAATCATTAAAGGGGGGGGGGGGGGGGAGCAACTGAAGGCTACCTCACTTATTAGTTGATAAATTGTTACCAAATTTCACACATATAACAAGCGTAATAAGGAGTTTTAAAATCCGCAATCAAATTTGAGAAAAAAAATTTGTTTCCTTGGATGCGATGGCCAAATTGAATTTTGTTGACATGTCTTAAGTAATTAATACCGCTTTTATTTTTCCTAGAAATAAATTGTTTATTTGCCTGCATCTGGGCAAACAATAGATATACAAATTTGTGTGATGAATTTTTCCTAAACGTACTAGATAATTTTTAAGGAATTTTTTCCTGAGGTAGTATTCATGTTTGCAAAAAGATCTGTGAAAATCCACACTCCAAACACCACCAACAAAAAACTATTCTATATATAAAAAATTTATCTCCCAAATTTTTAGTATTACATCTTTTCTTCTTTCTGTGAAAATTTCATGAAGATTGGATAAAAAATGGTGGTTATTTTAAAAAGTATAGAGAAAAACCACATTTCGAGAAAACAGGCGACAAAGAAAAATAAAAGATTGACTTTATGAAGAAATAATGGTGACAAACATGCCCGGTATAGGAAGAAATAAGGCTTTAATAGGGGGTTCTAATGCGATGAAATAGTTGTAAGAGAGGCTGAAGAAGCTAAAAATGCCTACAACTTAAAATCCATAGTTTTGAGCCAAATCTGGATTTTCAGGGTACCCCCCCCCCCCCCCCCCCCCCGCCTTAAGGGGACCTTACCATACAAAACTTCTACATAAGACCTCCAGAATTTATTGTCCTTTTTCAAGGGGCCTAGGTGCTTGATCCTTCCTACTCTGGGTACAGGTGGTGTAAAAAACATTTTTTTTTAACCCTATCCGTACGTCGTGTTTTACTGTTGTATCTATACGATGTGGGGAACTGTGTGCCACCACTTTCAAAGATAAAATTTACGCGTTAATCCGATCTGTACGCTTTGCATAAAAGTCTGGCAAAATGATTTTTTTGAGAAATACTGAAAGTTTCAAAAAGATCTTAGTACTAGAAGTATTCTAAAATGTGAAAAATACAACTCCAGGGGTACAAAATGACCCCAGGGCATATGGATAGGGTTAAACTCGGTGTTGGAACTGGGCTGGGATCTTACAATGGCATGCATAACAAATATAAATATAGATTTTATACTTTCAATAATTCATCAACTTTATATAATATTCAATATTATAATAATACAGACAATCAACACACCATAATGTTACATTATAGGCCTATATAAACCACAGCCCTGGAACAAAATAATATTGGGATACCATTTTCAATAAATTTTGGATCTTCCTTACATGTTTTCTCTGATAATCAAATTTCTTTTTTATGCTTCTCACAAACATAGTATTTTTCAGTACATTATTGCGTCTATGAGGATAATGATAAATTGTAAAGCAGTGAGAGCCCACATACAGTAGGCAAACACATCAACAACTGCAAGATTGTTTATCACTCCTTCCAAGTATCGCTGGGTACAGGCATTTGCATGGATGGTCCTGCCACAGGACCTAATGTCAGGTTTTTTTCAGGTCCAAGCACCTCCCTCCCACGCAAATGTCTGTACCCTGTGGCACTTAGACGGAGTGACAAAAAAGTTTTGCCACCATTTGGTCCTGTTGTTCTGTGCATTCCCTCTGGGTTTTTTTGTGTATGGCACAAAATAAAGATATCATGGAGATCTACTTCTGTTTGACACTGACAGACAGTTGGGCCAAAGGCTTGGAGAGTAAAAGTAAAGAATAGCCGCACATTTCAAATGTGTTTGACCTTGTGTGTAGATCTGGGGGTTACTATAAGGATCACAATGGAATTTCAGCTACATCTTACAGGAACAGAAAATAGAAAACTGATTTTTGTGATGTTTGAAGACCTTGGGTGGAGGAGGGTATACTTTACTTTTAACTTTTACAGCCTCAGTCACGTATATTTTTCTTGACAATAGCATATATTTCCCCCACAGGGTGGCGGCCACCTCAAACCCAATCACATATTTTAACAACTAGCCAGTCATCTCTTAAAATGATTCTTCATTCAATCTTCTACACTCTCATAGAACAGCAGTAAATAAATGGGTTTTTTAATGGCGTGAAAAGTTTGCTGACACAGCCAGTATTAGCTGGGCCTGAGGAGTCAAGGACCCCAGTATTACCTGGACCAAAGTGAAGTGAGAGCTGAAAATAGCTTGGTGCTCTAAGGGTTAACACTTATAGTGACATAAACTTTCTTTGGTTCCCCCAGATGAGTGACAGCAATTACAGGGGTCGTCGCAGCCCCAGCCCTGGCAATCGCCAACTGCAAATGAAGGCAAACATCAGCCCAAAGACATCTTCCACACCTCCTGCTGCTCGTCTTGGTCAGGGGGCGGGGCTAGATGCGGAGATCAGCGGCCTGGATGACAGCAAAGACCCAGAGACTGCAGCTTGGGAGGTCAACATTTCAGACTTCACCGGCCGGGCCAAGAAGAACAAAAAGCGTTCAGGTACTTCACGGCGCTCACAGATCCTACACTCACTCTTTCATAGCAGTTATACAAAAAAGCCATGATCACCCTCGTAGAAGTAAAGTTGGAAAACTCTCGGACCCCCCCCCCCCCCCTTCCACAATTCGAACTGCTTGACAAAGTGGGCAACATCCACAGTCATAGGGGGGCTACAGCTATGTCTTACAGGAATAGAAAACTGCAGGCTTTGATTGTTATGATGCGCAAAGATAATATGAGGGGCTATAGTTTATTTCTACCATATTCATAGGGTTATGTCCAGTTTATATTGATAGAATCTTCAGTGTTATGGGTGTGAGGAGAAAAGTGTAAACAGGAGGATGTCTTGGACTGTGTCACCATATTTTTATTAACGCAAGGCCAGAAATGGGTTGTGGTTGCGTGTTCAGATGATTGTCTTGGATAGGTTGCTGTTGGAGCACGTTTGACTTTTCTCTTAGTACTTCATACTGTAAATGAGACATTTATAGGAGTGATATGATTTCAGGTACATAGCAATGAAAATTTAAAGAAAATTATTAAAATATTTTTCTACCTGTGTCTGTAGTAAAGATGTTACGCACTTCGCTGTTGCACACAGGACAACCAAGTTCAATTCCCAAGTGGAGAGAAAATCTTTTCCGAGAATCTTGGTCTTTCTGCTTGGATGTTGTATACTTCTCGGCCTGGGTTGGCCCTGACAAGCAAGGTCGGAACCCGGCCTCCTAAATGATCTGAATTGTGTCAATGAGGGGGTAAGAACTCATTCATTTTGTTTTGGATATATATTATTTTCCTTTATTCTACCTTAGGGATTCCATCGGTATGGACAAAGTCAGTGGGTAAGGAAGTCTCATCTGTTCAGTCAAGAGGAGACATCTCTCCATCCTCTTCCTCCTCCCAGCTGTCGATGGTTCAAGCATCTCAGACATTCACCGTCCTGTCAGCCTCCCAGTCAGAGAGCATTGAGGCTATTGGGGAGTGTAGGGACCCAACACTGCGTAAGGTCCTTGATCTGAGAAGATGGTGAGTGTCTGTCTGTCTGTCTGTCTATCTGTCTGTCAATCTGTCTGTCTGTCTGTCTGTCTGTCTGTCTGTCTGTCTGTCTGTCTGTCTGTCTGTATATTTGTTTGTCATACTCTCTTGTTCTCTTTCCTTCTGTTTTTCCTTTTCTCTTTCTTTTTGGGCTCTGCACGTGCACCACTAGTTTACCCTACTTCTTTTCTTTCCATCTATTTTTCCTTCCTGTCTGTCTTGTTCTTTCCTTGAACTAAACACTGTTTTTGCATTGACACACTTATCTTAATTGAAACCAAATAATATTTTCTAATGCATCTTCTCTACGGTAAAAAAAAACTATGGGTCTCTGCTAAATCTATATATATTGACTGCTTAGTGTAAGATGCTGCCATAAGCCGTGTTGAAAAGTGGTGTGTTTCAGAGTTTTACAATGAGCAGTTCATCTCTCTCTCTCTCCCAGCGCTGTGGCATCATAAACGGTCAGCGATGTCGACAGCACGCAGGAACTCAACACTTTCTCGGGGGGTCCCTAAAAAGTGCTGAAAGTGGGTCACTGAAATGTCCCAGCAGACGTGTTCTGGCACAATAGTTGGCAGGACATTTCAGGAACTCATGATCCATAGTCCGACAAACCAAGACGACTGCTGCAGAGCGCGTCGACCAACCTGGAACACCAAGACCTCAGCAATGAGCAGTTCAAGTATACATTTTTTAACTGTATACCTTCCTCACCTCCAGCATTCCCTTTTTTCATTTTGAGCTTTGTTTGTCCCAATTCCATAAGGCACTGCATGAGTCGACCCCAGTACAAGACTTCATGCGGCATCTCCTCGGTGGTCTCCTGTTGGAACTTCCTCTTCTCAACGATGGGCCAAGGGAGGTAACTGCTTATATGAAAATCTCCTGAGTAATTAAAATAATATGAATGGGTACAGTCAAAAACAGGCTAAGTCACATTAATTCTACCATAACTGAGCTAATTTTCTGCCTTTTTATAATGGCCTTGGCTTGTTCTTAACTTGATCTGCCTTAATGAAAATACAGTTTGTGAATGACTTAATTGGTTTTTTACTTGATTGATTTCATAGGTATATTCTACAAGTACAGTTAAGGGTTAGTACCCTGTTTTTTTTGGTGTGTTTTTTTTCTAAGATTGACTTATCCTGTTTTTCACTTGACCCTTCATATAAGTTTCATATTACTCTTTCACTCTGCGTTTGTCCTCTTGCCAAATTTCCTCTCCTCGTGCACATGAAAATTTGAATGTAGATTTTTAAAATACCGTTTTAGTAAGAGAATGGCAACCATTTAATGAAAGAATGAGGAGTGTGACAAAGCAGATAATATATTTCAGTAACAGAGCTCCACTTTCAGTCATGGCTAGAAAAACCTTAATTACTCTTAAACAGATCTTGTACCGGAAACCAGGACATCCTGCTTAGTTCAAGTGAAGCAACGTACTTACATCCAGCTCAGGAAAAAATATGTTGAATCAAATCAGGCCTATTGTTCTATTTTCATAACACTTTGTAGATTCTTATACTTCAACTGAAAGTTATGAAAAACTCTTAGGAAGGTCTTAACCTTTTTCTTGTCAGTTTGAAACCTCTGACCCAAGAAGTGGCCATGAAGATCCTGGGATTTCACTCTCCATTTGAGGAGATAAAGTTTGGTCCTTTCACTGGCAACTTGACGCTGATGAGGTGAGTCGGGCTTTATAATTAACCCTTACAGCACCAGGCTACTTTTAGCTCTCACCTCCCTTTGGACCAGATAACACTGAACTCCTTGAACCCTCAGGCCCAGCCAATACAGATTGTGTCTATAATTTTTTGCAATCGCTAAACAAATTTTTGTACTGCTTCTGCTTGAAGTTTTGTAAGATAATATGTAGAATATTTTTTGAGACAATTGGATGAATTATGGTAAAAATACTCAACTGGGTTTGAGTTGGCCAGCACCCTTTGAGCGAAATATGTGTAACTGGGCCTTGGGGAACAAGAACTCGGAAGGGAAATACATGCAGTTGAGGTTGTAACGGTTAATTACATAATGGTAATTGTTTTGCACCCACATTGACACTACTTGGATCATTAAGGAGGCAGGCTGTTTCTCGAAACAGGTGATGCTCGAAGAGATGCCTACCTTTGCGGGAATTGTACTTATAAATGTCTTATGTGTGCGATAATGGAGGGCCTAACCATTACACCACAAACTCTGATGAATTAGGCTGAGAAAATTTCCAGGATGAAATAAGTGTCATGTTCTAGTACAATTGAGTGACTGTCCAAGACAATCACCTGTACAAATGATCACTTTCTACTCCCCCCCCCCTCCCCCTTACTTTTTACAAATATTATAATGACACAGTTCAAGTAGTCACGCCCACCTGTTTTGGAAAAACTTTTTTCTCTTCAATGATGGGTGGTCATTCTAGACAATTTTAACTGTACTTGGAAATTGTTTTTGTGATTCTGCAGCCCCTACCATTTTAGCTGTGGTGCTGCCAAAAAAGATTGGCACTCTGTACAGACAAAAGGCCTGAGTAGGATTATGAACAAAATTTTAATGATCTTGGTCTTGAGTTCCATCTTTTGCCTCAGGTCAATTTGATCCTCAGTTTTTCTTTGCCTTGGTCATTCAAATTTGCTTTCTTTGCTTTTTTTAAGCGGCTGAAATGAGAGAGGAAATTAGGGTAAAATAAGAGAAAGGACATAAAGATCTGTCTTTGTGGGTGAAAGCAAAGTCCCCATTCAAACACGGGAATCTGTATCATCATGATGCGCGATTACAGAGAGGGTTTGTTATACCTTACTTTTATTTTTTTGTGTATGGTCTATGCTTCAGATGGTTCCGACGACTCAACTCTCACTTTGGCGTGACCGGCCGCTGTTACTACATGTTCAAGCCGCGCGGCCGAAACAAGACAGTCGGAGTGACTAGTGAGATGGCACTGGAGAAGCTGAAGGAGGGCCTGAAGGACCCCAACACAACCTTCGTCTACCACTGCCACAACCACTACTTCTGCCCCATAGGCTACGAGGAAACACCCGTTTTCTGTGTGGACGCCTACAGGTAATTTTGAGATAGTAGCGTGGGTGCTTGCAGGATGTTATTATTAACTCTTTTACTACCAGGGATTTTTTCTCACCTGTACCGGGCCGTGTCTGTGACTTGCTTTATGATTCTGCCTACCCTTGGACGAATTAAAGATTTTGAGTTCAATTTTCAATTTTAGCCTCATGTATTACATATGAAAATAAAAGGGAAATAATGACCTATCTCAACATGTTAATAAAAAGGACAATTCTTCAGCCTGAGATTTCAGTTTCTTTTTTTTAGTAGAGGTTTTACGGTGCTCTCAACTGCATAAGGTCATGTGAGCACCAAAGGGTGGATGTCAACAGAGAAGCCCTTACAGGGAATCAGGCTTACTCTGCTCACCTCTCTAGCTTCAACAGCACAAAGTCTGCTTCGACTATCGAGGCACCCCGGAAATAGCGGGTCACAAGAGTGTGACAAACATATATAAAGAAGTAGAGGAATAATGACGATAGTAAGGATTAGGAAAGAAAAAGCAGCAGTTCCCTGTTAAAGTTCAGGCACAGTTATGAGCATGACATTGATGAATCAGCCCATTAACAATTACAATTCTACTGTGCATAAGAACATGGTTAATGTCCCCCCTTTGGGAATGGCCTAAAGACACTTCAGCCAGTAGTAACCCCCCCCCCGGCCACAGGGTATTTCAGTTTCGTTTATTACAAAAGTATGGGTGATTTGAAGCAGAAAGTGGCAAGCCGTCTCGCGGTAGTGAAAGAGTTAAGTCCTGTCCTGTTTCTCTCCTTTTTCTTTTGTGGTTTCTGTGTGGACGCATACAGGTAAATTTGAGAGAGTAGGGTGGGCACTTTGTAGATCTTTCTCAGTTAATCTTCATTCATTCATTCATTCTTACATTCATTCATACATTCATTCATTCATTTATTCATACATTCATTCATTCATTGATTCATCTCTTGTCTCACAGGCAGCTGTGTGCTGTTAGCAAAGGTATTTTTGGTCTACCTCTGCCTCTTTTGTCTTTTATTTTTCCAATGAGAGCAAATAATGTAAATATTATGCTGAAACTCATTATTGCTCTCACACTCAATGTCTCTTCAACATTTGCGACACTCTTGTGACTTGTGGAACAGTGGCTTCCTCAACCCTGAGGCGATCGAGTCCTGGATCCTCATTGGAGAAACAAGCAGGAAATATCCGGCCATACACTGTAAACTGTAAGTCTCTAAAATTTTACTTCATTCAGAGGTTCTGATTTGCTAGATAAATCAGGAAATCAGTATTTCTGACATCATCTGTATTTTGCCTGATGTCAGGGACTTTATGTAAAAAGTCTTGATACTAGCTTTATTGGAAAATGTGATCCATAAATCTTGAGTCCCCAAGCATGCATTTTCCCTGGATCTGAAAAGTTCAGGATATTTTTTGGTAGCCACTGGGAACTTCTGAATATACTGCAGAGAAAGAAATTGACGGATTGATTTCACCAGCTTCTATGTCACAATACTAATATACACAACATCATAACCAGTGTTTGTAGTGTAGCAGTCAGGCCCTTTGGCATCCTACACAGAAGACATGAATTCAACTATTATGTTGGGATTGTTTTTTATTGAGTATTTCCAGCTGTCTGCTTGTGGTTGAATCCATCTGAGTCTGAGTTGGCCGCGATAGGCAGGGTCATTGTGGGCCCCCCTTTTAAATGATTTAAATGTGTGGATAGGGGTGTAAAGCATTTACAATCGCAATTATTTGTAAACACAACACCATGTCACTTCAAGTTGAGCACACATCTGCTGCAACAAAACAACTTATGTTTAACATCTGTGTAATATTAATTTCCTTTCTTACATCTTCTTTTTTCATTGTTTTGTCTTTCCTTTTTCATTTTTATCCAGATCTCTGCAAATGTCTTCTCTAACTCTAAGACTTTTATTGTTTTGTTTCATTAGGGGTTTTAACCCCCTTACCGAAGTTCTCATAGCTAATTTGTTTTACCATTCTTCCTCTCAGCTGGGACGAAATTTCCACTGACTTGCACTGTGAGAGCCCAAACTTCATCAACATCCGCCAGTCATGGAAAGGTGTCATGCAGCGGAACACCAGCAAGAAGCCGGGTGGGAACCTGCACTGTATCATGACGTTCCAGCGATCTACAGGGATCAGCACGTCTCCCTCGCAGAATAAATCTAGCATCCCGAGGTCATCCCGACTGCCCGTCCGTCCTGGCTCTTCATCCTCGCTAGATGGGGGATCTCTTTCACCAGTGGATGGGGAAGGCGGTCGTCCAGCGTGGAGAGATTTGGACTCATTTTATGAGGAGGAGCAAGGGGATTACGTGGAGACGTTGGATTCTGAAGTTAGTGATGATGAGGTGTCGATGTGGGGGACTTGGAATAGCGGAGTGGGGATAAGGGGACGGGGTGTGGATAGAAGAAGAGAGACAAAGGGGCAGTCTGCAGATAGAAGCAAAGGGGTCAAGGAAGTGTGTGAGGATTGCAATGAGGAGATACAGGAGCCAGCTGTGGAAAGTAAGAGAAAGATGTTTGGGCAGTCTGTGGATAGCAGGGGTAAGATAGTGGGACAAACGGTGGATAGCAGAGGGAAAACATCAGGACAAGCTGTGGATAGCAGAAGGAAGCTCTGGGGACAAACTGCGGATAGCAAAGGGAAGACAGTGGAACCTGCTCTTAATAAGAAAATCACAGATAGCAAAGGGAGAACGTGGGGTCAGACTTTGCTGAGCAAGGGGAGAACACTGGGACAAGCGATGGTTAACAAGGGGAAGGAACTGGAGCAAGCTGTACAGAGCAAAGGGAAACTAATTGGACAGGCCACAGAGAGGAAGGCCAAGGTCTGGGGCAGGTATCGAGAGAGTAAAGTGGAAGCCAAGGAACAGACCGCGAATAGCAAAGTGGGGACAAAGGGACAGACTGTGAATAGCAAAGGGGGGATAAAGGGACAGTCTGGGAATGCCAAGCTCCCAAGAGGGGAAGAGTCCATTCCCAAAAATATACCCAGCAAAGAGAATTTAAAGGAGACAGATATGGACAATGGTGCGAACAGCAAGGAAGAGACAATTGAACAGGAAGCAGATGGTAATACAAAGGGCAAAGAGGAAAAAAAAGAATTGGCTGTGGATATCCAAAAAGATGAAAGAGCGGAGATTGTGAACAGTCGTGTGAAGATATGGATACAGGATGTGGATAGCCAAGTAGAAATAGAAGAGCCGACTGTGGATAGTCAAGTCGAGGTCAAGTTTGAAGAGCCAAACAGCCGGATAGAAACAGGAGAACAGATTGTGAGCCAGGAGGTTGAGATAAGAGAACCAGCTGTGGAATACCAGATAGAGATTGAAAAATCACCTGTGAATAGCCATATAGAAGTTACAGAACTGGCTTTGATTAATAAAGTAGAAGTGGCAGAACCAATTTTGACTCCAGAAATAAAGATAAGAGAGTCCGTCATGTGTAGCCAAGAAGAGAAAAGGGAACCGGCAGTGAACAGCCAAATACCCATAAGAATTCTGGCTGTGGATAGCCATGAAGAAAGAAAAGAACCAACCGTTTATCGCCAGGTTGAAGTGAAGCAGCCATCTGTGTATAGCCAAATAGAAGTGAGAGAAGAAGTGAGAGAACCAACCGTGACCCAAGAAGTGAAGATTAGAGAGCCAGCTCTGTGTAGTCCGACAGAGATAAGAGAACAGGCAGTGAAGAGCCAAATACCAATAAGGATACCAACTTTGGATAGTCAAGCACAGATAGGAGAATCAGTTATAAGCAGTCCATTGGAGATAGCAGAACATACTGCGGATAGCCCCATGGCTGCCAAAAACCACCTGACTGGAAATAGCCACATAGAGATAAGAGAGAACATTTCTGACGGAGAAGTGGCTGTGGATAGCCACGTTGAGATAAAAGAAGATGCTGATGAGGGTACAAGTCCTGACAAATCTGTGCGTAAACATATAGAGTTCTGGGAACAGATGGAAGGGAAGAAAAGTGCACCTAGCAGTAGTGCGGATCTCCAGAGAGGAATAAGTGATAGGACTGATGTGGAGATGGCTGAGGAGGGGAAGGGAATTGACATAGATAAAAGTAATGTTGAAGATGTTGGTGAGGAGAGGGGAGTGGGTCATTTGGTAGGTGACATAGAGGATGAGGATTGTGACTCGGATGGAACGGCAAACGGAGAGGAAAGTGAAAGTTTTGTTAGCGAAAGGGAGGTCACGGGTGATCTGAGTGCAGTGGTTGGTCCGGATGATGATCTTGATGTTGTAAAGGGTGTTGATGATGTGGCAGATGAAAAAAAAGATTCTGAAGATGAAGGTTGTGATGCAGTGGTGGTCAGGGGCGAGATTGATGAAAATGTAGGGCGATTTGAAAATTACAGTAATGAGGATACGGTTTCTGTTGAAGTGGGAAAGGCACACAATATGGGTTTTACTGTGGGTGAAGATGGGAATGTCCTGACAGAAGAAGGAGAGAAAAGTGATGTTCCTGTTTGTGACGAAGGTGTCTATGGGGATGTTGGAGAAGCCACAAGTGACAGGTTGGGGGCAACAGAGACGGCAGGGGAGACAATCGAAATGTGGTAATACTAGAGGGATGAGATGATTTGAAAGCGGTGCCATTCTCTCAGTAGTGTGACCTTGTCTAAATCTTCATGCATCTACGAAGATGTGTGTCAACTTCATATGGTTTTCTGATAGACAGTTACAAAGAAAAAGCCTTTCTGTGTGTTCGTTTCTTGACCTATTTTTATATGTGCGGCGTCGCTGATCGAGTGGTTAGGCTGTTGGGCTTGCGTCCGAAAGATCACGGGTTCAAAGTCTGTCAGTGGCCCGTTGTTGTGTCTGTGGGGAAAGGAACTTTTCAGGAATTTTCCTCACTTTACCCAGGTGGGAATGGGTACGGGGCTATAGACGGCAAAAGATCTAGTCAGTTTTTTAGGGTTTGAGTGATTAACCAGCTGCTTGCGCTGTATGCTTCCTTGGAAGCCAAGAATGTTCATGGGCTTTTAAAGGTTTGCTGGGGTAATAGTACAGTTTGTAAAGCACTTAGAGCTTGCTGTTGACTGGAGATATGAGCTAAACAAATGTTATTTACTATTATTATAATGCTGAGAATGAAATTGTCAGTGGTACGTTAGTGTTTTAATGTCATGTGTTACTGGCCATGGGTTTCAATGTACTATGTACTTCCTCTATGTCTACTGCTAAGGCAAAGTTGTATCATGCATACTGCTTGAGTGCCTGTCAGGAGGCAAAAAAGGCCTTGCATGTATTTTTTTAAGATACTTTCATAACACCTTTTTTTTTGTATAAGAAGTTTACATGCTATTATTAGTATTTTGCAAAAACCTCATATTTACTTTCCCCCATCTTTATGTGTTTTTGGTGATCCTGTATATATTTATTGCCATTCGGGCATCTTTTGAAATTTACATACACATATTCATGATGTGAGAGCTATTGAGCTGAAGAATAGTGTCAGAACAATATATTGCTTCGACTTTCTATTAAATTCCCCTGTAATTTCATATTTTAATTACACTACTCTTTATGCTCTGTAAGACAACCTTAATTTTGGAAATCCTAGCCTATGAGTTATGTGTGTGTGATAGGATCTAACACTAAAATGTAGAACACTACAATTACTTGAGTCGTTAAGAATGGGTCTCTGCTGATCGTTGTCTTGCAGTGGAACTCGACTTCATTTCCATCTGTGACCAGCTTGGGAGGTGGGTCCCTACCGTCACTTCTGTAATCATCACCTGTTGATGGCACAGGGAGTAGACATTGCTGAAGGGGAATTGTGTTCAAGTTGGAAGTGAGAAGATGATACCGAAATGTTCCTTGCATTCTGCTTTTGAAAGGTTGTCAGGTGCTCCTGAGTTGTGAACAGTTCTGTTGACGTTAAAAATTTCTTGTTGCTTTATTTAGAAAGGATTTTCCTGTATCTGTCTATAGAAGGTTGCTTTTAATACTAGGAAGGTGAAGAACGAGTGGAATTTTTTCTGGTGTAATGCATTTATCCTTGGAAATACATTTTCGAAACTGTCCAAGACGGTCATTCATTGGGGAGGAGAAAAGTGGTTGTCTTAGACAGGTGCATATCTTGAACTGTATCATCATAATGTAAAAAATCGCAATGGGGAAAGTAGAAAGTAGTCATTTGTACAGCTGATTGTCTTGGACAGGTGGCGGTTAGAGCAGGTACAACTGTAGTTTAAAGTCACCTTGGGCAGCTGGATTTTCACCGAACATGTTATGCTTTTTTTATCTCTGCATGCTGAATGGTCGAGCTGAACACCTGTTGGAAGCTGTGAAACTTGCTAGTTTTTACAAATTTCAGGAGAGAGGGACAAATGGGAAAGGTTGGAAAATGTTATAAAAGTTAACTCTTTCACACTGCACAAATCATTTCTTTATGTTCCTTTGTCAGGTTCATGAAGTTTTGTTGTTGTGTTGTCTTTCGAAGGAATTACAGGATTGGTCTTTCCTTTTTCGGCTATTTTTTTAGTATGTGTCAATTATTTTTCTCTTTGCGTTACATTTTAGTCCTTTCATGGCTGCATTCTTTTCGTATTTTGGGGTCTGGATTCATACAAAATTTGCTCAATTACTTATTTTATTGATAATTTTTTCTTATATGTCCTCAGAGTGGAGATTGTCTTGAGGTAAATGCCCAACCTTTTCAGGCTTAGATCTAAATCTGTTACTAGCATGCTGTTAACTTGCATTACACCATTGCATATGAACTGATACAGTAATAAGCACAATGTATCTCTAACTTGTATACTACGGGCATGAACAGGTATTCTAACTGCCTTATTGATTAGCTTTACGAAAGCATAAAAACCATTATGCACTGGTTTTTAGACATCTATCTGGCTTTATAATGCAACAATGTGCCTTTGTCTTCAGGTTCAACATGGGTGCTGGTAGGCAAAAATATTTTTCTAACACTTTTTCGTTTTCTATTAATTGACAGAGCAGGGCTCCCAACAATGCATGCAAGAATATTTATTGCAAAAGCCAATGGGTCACATTTCCATATATTATATATGCCAGGTTTTTACTTGTCATCAAATCCGTTCTGCTCTATAGTGCCAAGTATACTGAATAATTGTTTTAAGAACAAAAGAATAGCTTGTTTTTTGTTCAAATATTTTTTATAGATGTGGGTTATTGGCTCTTGACACTTATTTCCTTGTCTTCAGTGAGGGATCAGCACTCCAGTAAAGATAATTTTAACTTGAGATTATACAATCAATTTTCGTTTGCTCTGTCCACATTTCTGGGAGTTCTGCTCGCTGCACAACTTTATTACTAACCTGTTGTTGGTCTTGACCTTGTGACACATCCCTGGTTTGACCTGTAACCTGTTGTTAGCTTTGACCTTGTAACGTGTTGCTAGCTTTGACAATGTAACCTTTTGTTGGCCATGACTTTGTGACCTGTCCTTTACTTTGACTTTGACATTACCCTCTGATATATCATCTGTGCAATGCAATTACAATATACAGGCAAAGAGCAACAAAGCTCACAAAACTGATCACTTATTTCATGGTTTTCATCTTTTTACACAAATCAACTTTTTGGCTCTCGATTAAAAGGTAGTAAATTTATCTGTTTAGAGACTTTCATATTCCTTTAGAATAACACATGTGATGAATTGGTCGTTCACATCGAAAGACAATGTTACCCGTTACCTGTATTACCTGTCCTGGGCAACAACGTCATTGCACACCGGACAGGCCCATAAGTGCTCAGGTCCCCCCAGCACCAAAGCCCGCAAGACAGTGTTGTTTCATGGGTATGACAATGAAACTAGTACCAAGTTTCACAGAGATGGTTACAGCTAAGTAATTACTCACACAAATAAGCTGATCAGAGAGGATATAACTGTTGTTATGCATGTTTGTAATTTCTCTTCTGTGGATCTGGCAAGATGCACACATGCACACTTATATATGTAATATGTCTATATTCATATATCTATCACTTTCATATGTGTATGTATACACTGAAATATTCATAAATAATATATAGCTTACATCACTCATTTTTTTTCCACATGTAGAAAACTTGCACATCCTTATCCTTTGTGCACTAAAGTCACCAATCGAAATCTAGTTGATTTTAAATGCTCTAAACTTTAACACTGCCTTTCCTATTCTTTGTTCTTAATAGTAGTATTTGAGCTTGGGACATGAGTCACTGATAAGAAGTTACATTTTATATATGTGTGATATATAATATAATTTGAGAAATTGTTTACATGAAGATGTTTAGTACCAAATTCCTGCTAACATGGAAGGATTTCTAATCCTTGGGTTTTTTTCCTGTTGATAGCAATTCCCCTTTACACATTAAAACATTCCAGCAGATCTGGTAAACAAGGAAGAATTTTGGGCAATTTCATCATTCGACCCTACTGTCTCTCCCCCCTTTCTTTTTCCTTTCGCAGTAGCCTACCTTTGTCAATACACTTTACACAACATGCTTTGAATAGGCACACCCCCC
>NW_004797508.1:282566-291675 GCF_000002075.1 Aplysia californica
TCGTCATTCCCATTGCTTGTGTGCAGCCAGTTTCGAGAGAGTGGCTTTGTTTTGCGGAAAAGGGAGACAAGACACAGGGGAGCTGCCAACCATCAATAATATAATGATAATACATAGAGTGCGTTTGTGTGTGTGTGTGTGTGTGTGTGTGTGTGTGTGTGTGTGTGTCATTTCCTTAAATATTTGAGAAGAGATTTTGTCCACAAATGATGAGATGAATAACTCTTGTAAAAAGAAAGAAGACAGACGTGAAAGAACTGGATACTGGATGGATCAATCCACAAGACCTGTTTTAAGAAGTTCAGATACCACCACTCCCTCACTCCCCCCCCCCCTCTGTAATTTCTACCGCTAATCTTGCTAGTTGAGACCTTGTGAGATCTTTCAGATTTTTTTCCTCCCAGTATTCAGCTGATAATTGTATTTTCTTTGAATGTTACTTTTTATAAAATTCATTAATATATTGTTGCTATAGCACTTTTGCTCTGCTTCCCAGACTATTTAGCTTTAATTTGGATTATTGATGCATCTGTACATAAATGCTTTTACCTTTAGCCAAACTAGATGCAACTTTTATTACTGTTTTTGATGTTTTGTACCTTATGCAAACATTCTACATGTATACTGTTACTTCAGTCTTTTAGTGTTTTATCGCAGCCTGTTCATTTCCAAGCTTTTCTATGCCAGCAACTTGAATGCTTAAATTGTGACCTTGTATATAGCCTTGTTTTGGGGCTGTGAATCTAAAACAGAACTCTAACATGATATAGGTTGAATAAATGTATGCTGCAGTAATTTCCACCTCTGCGCCTGCCACTCTATTCCTTCTAATCTGTTTTGAGTGAAAGTGAGTGTGTCTTGTGTGGGTGGACATATTTGCCCTCATTGTAGACTTCACCTGACATACTATTGCTCTTTATATTTTTTTCTGAAGCTTTACATTCATAAAAAGTTAGGTGCTGATTTAATTGGATCAATAGTCATATCTGTTGGTGTTGTTATTGTTGTTGTTGTTTTTCTCGATGTTTGTTTTGTCTTTTTGTTGGTGTTTTTGCTTTTTGATGAGTGGCTGTTGACCAGTATCCTAATAGTTTGCGCTTCTTTTTTTAACCCTCTGTACTGTCAGTCATCTTGCTTTTTCCTAACCTTTTGAAGGTCACTCCCAGTTTTAAGTCATGTACTTCAGAGTAATTATATTTGATGTTGCTGGCATTTTGATTTTGCTATCTTATCTAATATTTCTTTTAACAAAAGACAAAATTGTGGATGATTTGTTGTTGAGCTTATTGTAGTTACGGAGTTAGGCTATTCAGAAATTCAGAAAGCAGCCTCAGAAATTTCCCTAATACTGGTAGGCCCACTAATCTCTACTAAAGTCGTTATGAGGCTAAAGTTACAATTCTTTGTAGACAATAACCACACAGAGTGAGTTGCTTCTTACAATGATGAACAGTAATATGTAGTGAGTCACTATCCTTGCTTGTTGAAAGTGTATCTATGTGTTTGATATACACATCCCTAACTGTGGTGAGGCTGGTGCTGTTCCGTAGGGCTCTATTGGTTAGCATTTTATGTTCTGTAATGACGGAAGATATGGTGTATATGGCCTATGCATGTCCTAAAATGCTGCATGCAGTGAATGCAAGGACATTATCAATATTCTGCACTTTTTTGTGTGATCTTGTGCATGTGTCCCCTTTGGTGTTGCACTTTATGATGTCTCTGCACTGATTTATACTTCCCCTTCATCTTGAGACCTGCCTCGACACCTGCCTTCCTTCAGCCATGAATGTTGAATAAATAAGAATAAGTTTCATTAAGCTCATTACATCTTGGGTATAGTAGTATAGTTTAATGTATCGAGTGAGTTACAGAATGCTATTTTAGATTATTAGAAAATTAAGAGTGAACTGTATTACCATGTCAACATATTCTTCATAGTTATATATACAATGAGATAAGATTTACTGATCTATGAGGGAACCTTTTTTTTTTAAACCTTACTATATCAAGTGAGTTTCCTCTTATCTTTTGCTGTTGATTATATGTGTATCGAGGACAGTGCTTATAACAAATTTTATTGACCACACAAGAATTTCATTCTTATCAATGACAACAATAATGATTATTTTTAGAATAGAGATGCTGAGATTTGCTAGCATTGAATATAATATACCATGAGTGAGTCATGTTGCCATAAACTGTGAGCACATTGCACTTTTTTGTGTGGGAAAGCAGTTACAGTGAGTTCGAGAGCAAGGAAGAAGAAGAAAGTTACAGTGAGTGAATATATACTGTTATTGATGATTATGACTCTGGGTAAGCAAAGTTTAAATTGTCCAAGACAGCCACTCATTGTCAAGGAGAAAAGTGGTTGTCTTAAGCAGGTGGATGTCTTACACAGTGTCATTATAATGTAGAACAAATGCAAAGGGGAGGGGTGGGGAGGAGTGGTAAGTGGTTGTCTGAGGTGGCTGTTATGGCAGGTTTGACTGTAAATACACCAAATGTTGGGCATCAGATTCCTTCACCATTACCCAGCTGAGCAGCTGGTGTCTTGTCTCTGTCTGAGGTTTCCTTCCCCTTAAACGACCTATTGGTTCACTAGTTGTCTTTGCTCTTCTGTTCAAACAGTCAGGGGAGTGACCCTGGGAGCTGACTGATACAGACTCTAACAAGATTTGACCAAGAGCAAGAACGCAGGCCGCTGTCTTTGTTTGTGTGACAACAAGAGCGAGAACGCAGGTCATTGTGGCTTGTTACAGCAATGGCAAGGTTGCAGGCAGTTGTCAGGATTTGTGCAGCAACAACAACTGGAATAACGCAGGCATGAGGCAAGGTTTGTGTGACAGCAACAGGAAGAACGCAGGTGGTCGTCAAGGTGTTTGATGACAATAGCAGGAACGCAGGTGGTCGTCAAGGTGTTTGACAACAACAATAGCGTGAACGCAGGGAGGTGGCAAGATTTCTGTGACAGCAAGAACAAGAACGTAGATGGCGTTCTTGGACTGTTACAGCAAAGGCAAGAATGCAACCAGTCATAAAGGTCTTCAAGACAACAACAGCAGAAAGAACGCAATCAGCAACCTTTGTTTTGAGTGTCAAATGGAAGAATGTTCCCTGTCGTCAAGGTTTATTTAGCAACAACAGGAACAAAAATGCAGGTGGTTGTCAAGGTTTGTGTGACAAATAGTAAGAATGCAGAGGACTATAAATTTATTTGAGACTAGAACAGCAGGAATTTTGGCAGCAGTCATCGTTTGGACAACAGTCAAAGATTTTGTGCAATAATGGATAGAACAAAGGCAGCTATCAAAGTTTGCTTGACAACAATGGCCCTCAAGATTTTGTGTTATAGCAGCAAGAATGGGGACAGTTGGAAAGGTATAATTGAGGCTAAAACAACAGGAATTCTGGTACATGTAGCACAGTCATAGTTTTCACAGTCAACAAAGATTGCGTGACAACAGTGACTAAGATGCAGGTGGCCATCAAGGTTTTGTCTGACAAAAATGGCCAGGACACAGGCAGCTATCAAGGTTTGTAAGACGACAAAACTAAAAGAAAAAAAAAACTAGTATTATTGTGTCTACAGTGGTACTTTATGGTCTTTTCCCCCTCTGGTGTAAGGCTCAAAAGGTGCACAAAAAAAGAAAAAAACATTTGAAGATTTTTAAAAATTATTTGGTGATATAGCTGGAACTTGTTTACAATACTGAGCATGGGTGTGTGAAACTATTGACATTGTTGTGATAGGAAGTAAGCAGTGGGCCTACTTATTGGATAAGGAATGTTGAAAAGGTGTGTGTTTGCATCCGTGTGTATGTGTGTGTGTGACTTATATGTAAGGAAACTTTGGTTCACAGTTTGAGCAGCATTGTATTTTTGAAATGTACCAAAGCGTTTTGTATTTTTGCTATGGAATTACATTTCGTAAAAATGTTTTTCCATGACATTCCCTCCTTTATCAGATTTTTACTTTTGATGGGGAGTAACCTCCCTCATCGTCTTATGTTTGAATTCATGGTAATGACAGACTTAAACCAGAAGCCTGACCCCCTGAGCCTACAGGATCCATGCATCTGCGGAGCTCCTCAAACTCAAAGCTGACTGCTAGATTTACTATGCAGCGGAATGCTTACAGTATGCCACGAAATGCTGAGGCATGCTCATAGTGGTATATGCCACTGAATGCTGAGATGGGCTTAAGGCCCGGTTACACGTAACGATAAATTGTACGAAAACTGGATGATCTAGCGATCATACGATAAAACGTTAGGTGTAACCACAAAATTGTACAAAATTTGGACGATTGAACAATGGTTTGGAGACTCGGTCGAGAAATCAAGCGCTGCTTGATATTTTCCGTGTGATCACGGTCACTCTTGAGGGAGATGCGCTGTGACGTAGATTCACTTTGAAATTTGCCTCCCTGAAGAACTCAAATTTTTAAAAATAAAAATAATTATCGAATCAGCGTCTCAAAATAAGCAAAGTTGCTCGCGGAGAACCTGATTTGGGTGCGTTATTACATATATTTTAGTAATTTTATTATTTAGTTGATTGTCAATGGTGAAGCTGTGCATCAAGGTCACTCGGTGCGTTGCACATCTTGGCCTATCTGCAGTTAAATCATAGCTTCCGGTTCTAAACACAACACGGTAGGCCTACAGTATGGCCACCCTTTTCTAAAGGCACTTTTCTGCTAAATTGAAATGTACAGTGCTCGCCTTTCATTAATTAGGTCCAGAGCTCAAAACCTTCACATAGAGTGCAGACAAATCGCCGTCGGCGCAAAGAGACATGGTGGCTTTATGACGAGAAATCTCCTCAATCGAAAGAAAACTTACTGAATGATAGATTGGAACGTGTAAACAGACAACACAGTTCGATAAAACGGACAGTTCTCTCATATGACGAATCTAATACAATTTATCATTGCGTGTAACCAGGCTTTACATTGTGCAAAAATGTGGCTATCCCTCAGAACAAATAGCTTATTGACGCTTCTCCACTTATCACATTCCAGTTGTTGAACAGGCTGTCTACTATAAATTTACATTTTCTATAATATTGCAGATTGCCTGTACAAAGAGATATAGTATAAAATATATATATATATATATATATACGTACACAAATTTATATTATATAATGGACAGTTTCGTGACAAAACATGACATCCATTTTTGCTTTTTTGAAAAAAAGGATGAAGATTTCATTTCTTAACCCATTTACTGAATAATCTTGAGCAATTTTGTTTTTTATTTTAGGGTAAACAGGATATAAGACTTAGTTGATATTTATTGTTGTATGGTGAAATCTGCTTTGGGTTTTAATCCTACTTTAAATGAGATCTCCACACATTTTTTACAAAACGGGCTATATATCACATTACTATAATAAAGAAGGGAAAGAACTTTGATAAAATTTTCACTGACCAAACACGAAGTCATAAGACTTGAGTTTTCTGTAGTTCTTTAAGGAGGAAAAAATAATATTTTGTGAAGATGTTGACTCTGGACTTTTTGGATTCGATGGTAGGCTTCCTTGATTTAGCTAAACTTTGAAAATGGCATTTGTTGCATTTTGTCGTCAAAACTGTTTATATAGGCCTATATATAATGTATTATATATTTACAATGATACATCTTTCAAAGTGACTTGTCAACACTAAATACTCATGCGCATGACTTTCCTAATTAAATATTTACACTCAAATGACATTATACCTGTATTCTTTTCACGATTTACCTATATGCTATACATTGTCCTTTTATAGACTTGACATTTTGTCTCATATGCTTGACTGTCGCTGCTACATCTGTTTCTGCTTCATTATTGAATAATCTTCCCCAGGGACTATGCTTTGCTGCTAGTCTGCTGAGGGACTATGAATAGTAGAAAAATGTTTTGATAAGAACTGATAGATTGTGCCTTAATAGATTTTTTTCAGGAACCTGCTGCTGATACTCGTAAAATACATGTATACATTTCTGCTTTATATGGTTGATGCCTCTCACTCAATAAGATCTTTTTGTCTTGTCACTGTTTTAGCTTGTTTATCTTATATATGAGGCATCTTGGTGAAATCAGGCTCTCGTCAAAATAATTAAATCGAAGAAACTGCCATTTTTCTGTCTGTCTGGCTATTTTTATCAAATTTTTGTTTTTTACTAAATACCTTTAAGATCCATACAAAAACACATTTCTGTGTGGATTTTACTTTAAAATGTTAATTTAAAACACTAAAATGTAAATTTTCAGTTTTTAATGACTCCCAAGCTTTGGAATTTGCCATTTTCTCGCCAATTTGACCTCTGAAACCAAGCGACCCCCACCTCCTTCAATGGCAAATATCTGGACTTCTATTCATGATATAGACGTACTTTTTCACCAAAAGCAAGACAAATGAACAAGCTTTAAAATGTAACCAATAACTCTATATGTCCAAAAATTTACGAGCGCCTGATTCACCACGTCGTGACACATATGTACCTGTGTTTATTATCAAGATATATTCAGCTTCTTTACACTGAAATTTCAGAATAAATTCACTTTGCAAACATCTCTTTCATATCGTTCTCATTTTTACTTAACGTATAGGCCTATATTCTTTGAGCGGTTGTTCGTTTCAATAGCATGTAGATTTACATTTTTAAAATTTATTTATTTGTAATATTATTATTACAGTCCAAATTACATGTATTATTTTGGGTATGATTTTCATATCATACAAGGCAGATTTTTGCCAGGTCGGAGCAATGTTTGTTTTATTTTATTCGAACAGAAACAAGATGTGATACAGTATTCTTTTAGCGTTTGTCTCATTTTTTCAATGGCCTGCTTGTAATGTTTTCTTTTAAATATGATATATATCATCATCATCATTATTATCTGACTTATTAATATTATCATCATTATTATTATTATTTACTGATTTTGAGAACGAAGGAAACTGCTTTTCTTGGTGTATTTTATGTTTGTGATTGACCAACATCTAGATGTGTTCCCATATATTTATATCCCCGGCTTAAATTTCTGTTTGGTGCGGTGCCGCTGATATTTAATTTCTGTGGGACTGAATCTATTGTATTCTCAGATTATGAGTAGGTTTACTGATTAAACAGTGGAGAAGAGGTGTTCCGACAAACTAGAAATTCTGTGCTCATTTATACTTCTCTGGATGCCCACTGACTTACAGCTTTTGATTTCAATGCTGGAAACTTGATTTCAAATATCTGACAGGGGCAATCACCTCACTGGCTTCCCCGCCCCAACACTCATTTTATAAGATTTGGACATAAATTTGTTATTATTTAAATTTTCTATGAGAATTTAGGTAGATCTAAATGGATGGCAGGGAAAAACCGAGGATAATAAAGGTTTTTTTTAGAGTGGCTGATGGGTTTTTTTTCATAGATCTAGAGAGGCACATGGAAAAGAAAAATATATATTTGCTAATAATAATGATAATAATAATATTTGTAGTAGAAATAATAATCCTACATTTTCTGTGTGAACCTGTCAATGTTTCTTTCAGATGAGGCAGGTAGTTTGAGGGGGCCTTTGGTAGATCTTACTTCTTTCTTTCTTTCTGCTGTTTATCTGTCTACTCAATTAACTTTGCTTGTTTACTCTAGTAAATAGCCCTTATGTCCTGGAGCTTCCTTGAATTTTGCCTAGACAAAAAAAACTGGTGTCTTTGTTTTTCCTTGTATTGTGGGCGATAACTCCGCCCAGTTACATCATGTCATCTGCTGTCAGTTTTTATCATTACTCTCCCTTTTCAGTTCTCGCAATCTGTATGGATTCTCGCAATATTAATTGTCAGCCTTTGTTGACTGCTTCATGCATGCCTGCTTTATTGGACAAATAAAAATGATATTGATCAATACACATTCCCTCTGATAAATGAAAAATCCTCTTGTACTCTTTTTATTTTTATATTTTATCCGTGTACATGAACATATTTGATATGTGTAGAAGACTGTGTGGCCCTTCTCTGTCCATTGTCAGAGAGGGTGGTTGGTGGGCGTTCCTTGTTGCTCTGACTTTTTGTATCTTTTCTTATTTTAACATATTATTAGCTCGATTGGTATCTTTGTAGACTGGGGATGCTTGGAGGACGCCAAATTGGTAGGTTCCACTTCTTTATTCTCTCTCTCTGTCATCTCTGTCATCTCTCTCTGTTTGTCTTGCTTTCCCCTAACTTGAAATGACCATTATTGTGTTGATCAGATTCTGTTTATTCGGTAAACTAACTACATGTATCTTGCTAGACGTTGATGTGGGTGAGCCTGGTACAAACTCCCAATGAAACATTCATAAAGTCTGGTTTTGAACAAGTTTCCAGTTCCATTTTCCAAGAAGCTGCCGATGAACAATGAAGAACTGAATATTGTTTATAGAACAGTTACTTCGTGTGGAGGCATATCAGGGGCATGCAGTTCAGCCCTGTGGTTTCTTTGTTGTTGTTTTTTTTTATGTAGGCCTAAGTGTTTTTCACCACCATCAGGACAATTTAAATCATTTGAATTAGGGGGTTGTGTTTTTCATTGAGAAATAAAAGACAAGTGAGTGTAAGTGTAAGCAAAATTTACTTCTGATATTTGTCTTCAACTTCAAGCAATTTGATGCATTTTTCCAGACACACAAATTATTATGACTGTGTAGTTCAGAACTTCCTTCTTGTATTGTTTAAATTAGAGGCAAATTGTTGAAATTGTTTAAAATGTAGCAAATAAGCCTTAAAATGTGGAAGCATGAGATTAATAAGTAGGTTTTCTGAATCATTTTTTAGCATCTTGTGTATTAATTTGGCTGGTTTCTAGGTGAATAAGATTCAAAGTCTTCAATGAAAGCTGAACCTTTAAAAGCTATTTTCTCAGAACAAGATATATATTTATATATATATATATATTTGCGTTCACAATACATGTAATATAATAAGCCTCCCAACCCACTCTTCTTTGCACTGAGTTGCTGGGGCGTTGGGATGAGTTAGTTCTTCCCCTGAGCTCACGACTGATAGTTTATATCACACTGACTGGGCCAGTTCCTCGTCTTCCACCTGTTGCAGGTTTCATTATTTGGGTTTATCAATATA
>NW_004797508.1:292703-293759 GCF_000002075.1 Aplysia californica
ACACACACACACACACACACACACACACACACACACACACACACACACACACACATCATAGATCGACAGACAGACAGAATTCGCCGTTTCGGTGAAGTGACCATGACGAGATAACTCTTGTTTTTGTGAAAACATGGAATATCATGAGTAACTTCCCGTGTTTCAACTAGGCTGAACTATCATTTTCAATGAAATGCACCCAAGGACGTTGGAAACTCCTTGCGTGTATCCAATAAAAAAATAGATTTAATGTACATGTAAATGTTTTTGCGCTGCAGTCATTCATTCATTATTCTTTCTGCTGCTGCTGTTCTTGTGACTTTGGCTACATTGGTTTGTGGTTGTTGTGGGCTTGTGTTTTTTTGTGTGTTTTTTTTGGGGGGGGGTTGGGGTTGTTAGTTTGATTTGTTTTTTAAGCATGGGAAAAGGGGCGGGAGGGCTGGTCAACGTTCTAATTTATTTCTTAGTTTTGTTTTATTTAACTGTGTACGCTGTGAGCATTATTGATAACAAGAGAAAGGTAAAGAACGTTCCTATTGATAGATATGTATGGATTGTGAGTACATGTACACATTAGCAAACTCTTTAGTCTTAATCGGAGAGTTTACTGAAAAACTCTCTGGTCTTAAGTCAGCTAGATGTATTTTTAGCAATTCTTGACTGCTCGGACAAATGGTGTTTCAGGACAATAGCGGCTAGCCCAGATTTCGGGGGTTTCCAGAAATCTTGACCTACACCAAAAGTGGGCATTGTTCTACAGTCTACCTCAAGGAGAAGTTTGGTTTCATTGGTGTGTGTATTTGTTTGGTTGTAGAAAATGCTCTCCTTGTCTTTTAAAGAAATTGAACAAGGAGCAAAAACGTTACCTACCTTCGATTTTCTCAAAACGGCATTTCTCTGGATAGCCTACTTGTGCTTAAATTAAAAGCGACCAAATGAGTACATTTTTGTATATATTCAGTTTTAAGCAGTAGACCAGCAAGCAACAGAGACACCATCGTGAGCAGCATGGCGTACCATTAGTCGCCGTCTCTCTCTCTCTCTCTCTCTCTCTCT
>NW_004797508.1:294444-295560 GCF_000002075.1 Aplysia californica
TGTGGGTGTGTGGGGGGAGGGGGGGGGCTAAATCCCTTGAATGAGGCTGAACCTCCTCACATTTACTTTACACTTTACATTACTCAGTAATTTACTGCAGTGCTGTATTCAGCAGCTGATATTCTTGGTGACATACATGTATATATGTACTACACACGCATGTTGTAGCCATAATGAATATTGTAGCTTCTTGAGAATAACCCGTAGCCTTTTAGTAGGACAAAGTACGTCCAGATATGGACTGACATGACCTGCGGCGGATAAAAAAATAGCCCGCTACATGACTACATGTGGGTGTGGTCGAAGCGATCTAAATTAATTCTGTCACGACTTACTGCGTTTAAAGCATGATTTAGTAGGATAATACTACATTGTTGCCTACCCTCCTCGTAACACAAAATGAGCTGGTGAACATCTGTTTTGTTTAGGAGGGAATTATTCAAGATATTTTTCAAAACATTAATTTTAGCTCACTGCTCTCACAACAGCTACAGTACAGGGGCAAATAATAGAATAAATGCAAACTTGCACTAAAAGCAAACACTGACTGAAAGCTCGTAACTGCTCGAACCCTTAAATGTTAAATTATGCATGAGTTTAATTTGTTTATGTGTTTAAGAAAGCAGCAGCAGGTTCACTTTGAGAGAATTGCAAACCCTTTGCCAAAGAGAATATTATGTCCTCACCCTTATAGCTAGTGTGTGTGTCTGTGTGTGTTTGTTTGTATGTGTGTGTGTGTGTGTGTGTGTGTGTGTGTGTGTGTGTGTGTGTGTGCGTTCATCATCATCATCATCATCATCATCATCATCATCGTCATCGTCATCGTCATCATCATCATAAAAAGTAACATTTTTCCTGTACCGTAGGTCTATTGATTCTCTTAAACGTGAAGCAACACATACAATTATTACCATGTTGACGCATGTTCTACGTAACTTACAAAAATAGCGTAATCAAATCGAGACACGGAACAAATGGGTTGGGTTTTTTTTTTAAGGAACCCTTTCAGATCATAGTGTCAATGTCTCGCGGTAAAACTTCACTCTGCCTGAAGTCTTAGTTCCTGTACTCACACTACCCAATACAACACATAGCACTCAGGCTTACGCAACCCCC
>NW_004797508.1:296804-299166 GCF_000002075.1 Aplysia californica
AAAAAAACAACAGGGGGCGGGAGGTAGCCGCTTCAGTTAAGTTATTGCCCTCTCAAACGAGTTATCGTATAAATTAAAAATTTATCTGAGGTGCATGCTAATAATAGAATATTTGAATAATATATTTGAACAGGTATTTCCGTATTGTGTATATAGGGTAGGCCAATTGCCAACTGAAATTTTGAGGATCGGATCTAGTCGGATCGGGTCGATTAATGGCGGCTTCAGTGCACTCTGGGAATATACCCTCCCTTTCCTTGTTGAGTCAGATTTGACCAGAATATTTAAATATATGTGGGTACAAAACTTTGACAGGTGTATGGTGCCATTGTATCTTGTCTTTTACAACATATTATTCATCTCCTCTCATAATTTAACGGCTCCAAGTGTCGATTGCCGCATATCGTCGTTATTGAGTTGAGAAATTCTTAAATCCTACAGACATGGGAAACATAGAGATAGAATTCTCGATCTAACAGTAGTGTCAGCGGCTCCAAATCTGCCTGCACTGTCCATCACAGCATCCCGCGCGCAAACCGTAGACTATCTGATCGTTCGTTCGACTCGCGTAATTGAAAAACAAACACGTTTGTTCTTGAAGGTCACAATCGCATTCAATAAAATTCGGTCGAATAATACTGTGCCATGATCATAGCTTTTACTGCTTCAAGAGGGGAAAATCACGCTCGCCCCGACCACAGAAATCTACGAATTCTCTGGCCCCGACTCAGTTCGACTGACCTCGATTGGCAGTGTGCAATGGGCATGGCAACGTGTCGGGCAATGAAGAAAGATTTTGGGCGCCAATATTAGACAGTCTTTTAGAGATGTTAGATCTAGTTGATAAAATAATAATTTGATATAGATGCCGTGGTCGCGGTAGCGCTGCACAAGTTATCTTTTTTTCTTTTAAGGAAATGCCATATGTAGAAAAAATACAAGTAGGGGAGGGGAAGGGGATCGGAGGAAAGTGGCTGTACGGGTGGTTATTGTCTTGTACGGGTCGATATATTTATAATAATACATATATTATTAGGCCTATAACACAATTTTTGTCTATGTCCGCTGTCACCAAAAAAAGTCAAACGTCAGATATAGTGGGCCCGGTTGAGTTCGATTCCCGAGTGGGGAATTTTTTCTATTGTTTAGCTTGGTCTTTTTGCTGGGATATTTTTTTTATCCATCTCAGCCTGGGTTGGCCCTAAAAACAGGGTCAGAAGACCGCTTCCTTAATGATCTTATAGTGTAGGAGCGCAGGGAACATCTGCCTAAAAAAGGTCAAAATCGTTAATGACTTTTTTGTTTTGTTCTGGAACTTTTTTCATTTAAAAATATTTCGTTGCGTCCCTGGTGAGTAAAACGCTCCGCATCTGGATTATCATTTTCAGAAAGTACAGGCCTTATGCCAAACCGGATTTTTTTCACTATCATAAACATTCGAACCTTCAAACTCAAATACGAGACCACGATCTCAAATACAACTTAAACATAAAAACAAAACAAAACAACAACAACATGTAGACGTTAAATTCTAAAACTCCTAATTTAGAAGGCTGTTAACTTTTAGAGGGGTATCTACAAGTGGCATGTACAGTCGAACCTGCCTTAACGGAAACCTGTGTAAAACGGAAACCTGTCTTAACGGAATCTCCCCGCTCCCCACTTGATATATTCCTCTTTAATTACCTGTATAAAACGGAAACCTGTTCAACGCGGAAACGGAAAGAAAAATCCGCTCCCTTCAGAGGGTTTCACCTGTCTAAGACGGAAAATGCTTTGCCCGCTCAGCCCTGATTTGAAACGAAACTCGCAAGTTTGGGCTCTGAACAACGCTATGGCCATGCCGCTGGGCGAGGAAGGGGAGTCGGAGTAGGGGTGCAATTTGGGGGTAGATATTACCCCATCATGTGATCCCTGAGCGATGCAGATGGTCAGTGTAGTGTGGGTGTGAAATCTCACGACTGCCCGTGAGAGTGCTCAGCAGCGAGCCACTACGGAAACTTTCCTTGGTAGCCAGAAGCCAGAGGTGTGAAATTAGATTGACCAATGCCTACCGCCCTGATCGTACGACCAGCCGAGAAAAGAGTTCTCCGAATCGTTGTTACAACGATGGCAGTGAGGGGTGGCATTGGTGGGTGGGGCTAAGGGTGGAAGCAAATGAGATGCTCAAACCTTTCTGTTTTTAATAGGTCAAACAGTGATCCTATGAAAGGCAAGCACTGGTGTTAATTGGATACCGGTACGTAAGACTAAGACTGACGCATGTCATTATCAGACAGGATAGCAGCTGAGAGGTGTGAAGTTTTGACCACTGCTTGCCGATCGGATAAGCGATCCTTGATCCCACCGGCTGGGCCTTTGA
>NW_004797508.1:303088-303968 GCF_000002075.1 Aplysia californica
ATGCAGGAATTTAAATACTAGACCTTTGGAGTTATATACAGATACATACTCTAAGAGCAACACACATCTATGCTCATTCTGACAAAAGCCTTATGCTAGATGGTAAAAAACTTCTTTTAATTTTCAAAAACTTCTTTTAATTTTCAAAAAAGACAAAACAACAAAGCTTCTTCATAACAAAACATATTAGACTTGCGTTTTGATAAGTTTTAAGATGTCCATGTGTATCTATTTTCATTCAGAGAATATAAGTACATTACGTTACATACTTTTTATTGCTGTTTGTCTTTTATTTTTCCCTCTTTGTTGTGTTTTAATTTGTTGGTGTGATCATTTTTCAAAAAATTGTTGTAATGATTTGTTTTTCTTTTTTTAAAATGCGTTCATACAGCGTAATGTCATTTAATTGAATGCTGTTCCTATCCTTTTAAAATATAAATGTGTTATGTTAGAGCGTGTCTCCACCAAAACCGAATACTGACATTGGCACGCTCCAATTGTGTGTGATTCCATAATTTACATCTAATAGCCCTGTAAATTACACACGTTTAGGGTTAAAACAGCCAGTCTTCGGATAGGTGGACACGCGCTCTAATTTGTTCATTTTTGTGGTTATTTATATCCGTGCTGTTTTGAATTCATTCTGTTGTGAAAACTTTATTTTTCACGATTTTATACACTGGGTGACTACAACTACAAATGATATTCTGGATGCTTAAAATAGAGCACAAGAATTTCTGGTGCTTTAGATGAAGTTACCTTTATCAACATTCTATATAATATACGTCGTCACAGAAAGCTGAAAGCTTGAAAATTAATGGCAACTTTTTTGGCAACTTTTGCCACTTTTTGTGGCAACTTTTGCTAGACATACACCCCC
>NW_004797508.1:307162-326068 GCF_000002075.1 Aplysia californica
ACAGACAGACAGACAGACAGACAGACAGACAGACAGACAGACAGACAGACAGACACAATTTCATCAAGGGAAACCTAATTCAGTTGTTAAGTTTCAGTGGCGACATGTCTCACCAGACCCTGTTGCATGCGTTTTACCCAAGCAGTGCACAGTAAACAGTCTCGGGACGAGACATATATTACGGTACAGTAAAAATAATAATATTATATTGTTGCAACGATGCCCTTGAAACGACAAGTCGGTGACCTCGATAATTCAGTCGAGGTAAAACGTATCAACGCAGGACACACACACCCACTTCAAGGAAGAACTATATAAAAGTTATGCTCACTGCAGTAACTTCTTCAAAAGCTCTGTGATCGTTGCTGGTGTGACTTCAACTAAATTTAGGCCTACTTTCCAGTAGCTAGGCCAGTAGGCCATACTTACTACAGTATAAGTATAAGATCTCAAGATTAAATTCCCCTTTTCCGGAGTACCGTGGTGTAGATTGTGCTTAACTCACACAATTACGCTGCATGATGCTACAACTATTTAAACTGCTGGCTGTTGGCAGGCACTCCTCAAACTTTGGAATGACACGATGGCCCTATACTAGATCTATAGACTTATAGTCATAGTGATATTTTGTACGCATTATGATTTAGAAAAAAAAATTAACCCAGCCAAAAACCCCCAAAGAGAACAAGGGTTTCTGGCGGGTGCTCTTGTGAGGTTTCCTCCTTAAATTCTTTCCTCATACCAATGTAGATTACATTCTTTTATCTACCAAATAACTATCACCCAAATACCTTTCCTTTTTTGTGTGTTGCTAGTGCCGTAAAAGGTAGCCTAACTTACTAACCCCCCCCCCCCACCACACACACCAAAACAAGACAAAGAGAACTAGGTCTCAAGGTGGAAGACTGTCTTTCCAAGATATTTTATCAAATCCGGTGAGTTTGGTTACCAAAGTAGAGTACCGTACGCGGCTTCGAGGCTATTATATGTATACCCGGTACTGTAGTCATTTTACATATTTGCTTCCCCATCGCTGCTTACACTAACGGCGGGGACAACGCCCTTGTGTCTTCTGAGATCACGGAAAGATCGCTGATCTAGACCGACTATTATAAACACAACATTAAAAAATCCGCAACAAAACGCCTTGTGTTGACGAATGTGTACAAAGAGAAGTCAAGTGGTTTATCGTAGACACATTATTCCAATGTTAGATTCTGCTCAGTGCGACTGGCAGTTCCCAATCTGCCGATACAGTCGCCCACTCGCAGGGGTAGGCCGAGGCTCTGTGCGATGCAGGGGCTCGCCCGGCTGTGATTATTACTGTAAACATTTCGATTTTATGTCACTCAACCGAGCTGTGATCGAAGAACTGCCAATTATATCCCGTTCTAAACTCAATTTTGGTCTGATTTGCTGTCTCAAATCAGATTTTAGCCCCTGAATTAAAATTTGATTGCTTCTTTAGCACTTAATCAAATAACATTTTGACGCTACATCCTACAAATTATTTTGTTTATATCTGTGACTGGTTTCAAAGGCATGTTTTCACCATCTATGCACCGACAAAAGAAAAATAAGTTAACTTAGAATAATGTGGTGCCAGCTTGGAACGATCAAAGCCGATGTAGAACTACGCAATATTAACATCATTTCACACCATATTAAGCGCACTAGAACTTAGGTTTTACGGTAATAGCACATGGTATTTTTTCCTCCAAGATTGATACGTGGGGATAGTTCATTGTTTTTTTTTACCAGGCACAAAGAAATATAGGCTAATTCTAAGAAGGTATTGAAGACAAGGAATTAATTCAGGATATGTAAGCATATTTTGAAAATAACTAAATAGTAGTTCGACAAGCTATTTTATGAAAGGACTTCACGCCAAGCATCGAATATCAGCTGTAACAAGAATGTACTCCCTGCCAAGAATATCAGCCAATGAAAACATTTTCGCTTTGAGGTCACGTGTGCAAATTTCGTGGCGTGCTGGCTGCTCCTCGAAGCAGTCAGTCGAGCTGCGCCTTTCAATGAGGAAGGGTACTGACGCATTTTTGCGTAAAATCTGTTGTTTTACACCATTGGTACCTCAAAAGGGGCCAAAATAGTGGTGATTGGCAGTAATGACTATCATTCTCTTCCTTGTTGACACTAGTGCTTCTATGAACCAACGTACATATCTGGGAACGGCATTGATTGATGTAGCGAAGGCAGCTGTAGAGAGTTTTATGAAGGTAAACAAAGAAGAAGGGAGTGGAAAAAAGCTTTGAAAAAACAAAGAAATTTTTCATTTACAAGGAATTTATTATATCTTTGAGACATGACAGGTTAGTGACTTTTCCCCCTTTTGTTTTCTGTCTTTCTTTTTTAGAGTCGATCACGCGATGCAAGCAGTCGATGGGACCGTTACATGCTTCTGACGTTCGAAGATCCCCCAGCGAATGTAAAGGTAATTCGGAGAGCAGATGCGTATCCGAGGTTTTAGTAATTTTTCTGATATCTTTGGTGTAAATCGTTGAAAAAGCATGAACAGTTGCTTCTCCTGTCTTGTCTTTTTGGTAATAAAGAAGGATTTATGGACACAGATTTCCTGTATTGATGCTGACCGTCGCCATTTTGCCCTACGTGACGCAGGGGATGATGGGACAGGTGAAATGGATGCCCTAAGCAACGAGGTCATATTGTGTGTAGTTTGCCCGGTCAGAGGTCAAGGGTGAAACGTGTGCGCAGCTGAGGCAAAATTTGATGGGACTTAACTGACTTTGATGATCGCGCAAACATATTTACCTCAGTTTGAATGTTTAAAATTTTCTGCAAATTAGTTTTTCAAACGTCTACTTGAACCAGTCCTGTCATGAAGCCTTAGTAAGAACTATGTCTCCACATAATATCAACTTGGCCTAGATCTAGATCTATATATATATATATATATATATATATATATAAAAACTCTATAAAAACTCTATACACCCACTCATACCACACACACACACACACACACACACACACACACACACACACACACACACACACACACACACACACACACACACACACACACACACAATCACACACACAGATGAAATGGGGAGAGGATATGAAGTAAAGAGGAAATTATAATCAAGTACATGATGTATTCATCTGTGAGAAAAAAAAAATTGGGAATTTAAGTTTATATTTTTTATTTCTAGCAAGAGTTGATTATGTAGGCCTATATAGTATATATATGTGTGTGCCTGAGAAAAGGGTCCATACGTGTAGTTTTAAAAAAATATTGTAGTGTATTGCATTTTCACACAGACGTGACTATTTGCTCCACTCTTTTTAAAGCCTTTTCCACAAGTTATTGTAGAATTGCATGGATTGTTTGGAGACATTAGACAAGATTCGAGGAAGTCATGCAAAAACTCTTATTTTGTCATTATCCATGATGATTAGTCAACATGTGGTTACCCTTGATGCTTCAGAGCTCATATGTCTTTGCAAAGGAATCCAAAGTTTAACATCAAGAAATAAAATAAAAAATTAGATGTGTAGTGTTCTCAGAGCTTTTTTTTTTTATTGAATGTCGTCACATTTTACCCCCACTCCTCATACATGTGTGTGTGTGTCCATGACAATTTCAAATCTATAGTCTGAATAGATTTATGTAGACTTTTGTTTGAATTCAAGATTTTTGGTATTGTTAGTTATGGTTTGGAAGATTAGAGTTGGGTTATGGGTGTTTGCCTTTCACACTGAGTGTACTGGGTTTCAAATTTGTCAGATTTGGTTGGTTTATCAAGGATGTTCTCTCTTTTTTTTTTAGATTTAGGAAGGATAATTGTTTTGACTTGCTTTGTATACTGTTTTGGCTTAATAATGAGTATTCCTACTGCTACTTGCAGTCATTCTGATGAATGACAAGTTGTAATGTTTAATGTTTTGTGATGTTGTTCCTCTTTATCTCAAAGGCTGGCTGGAAAGAGAGTCACCTAACATTTGCATCTGAACTGAAGAATTTGCGAGCCTCTGGCTTGTCGTCTTTAGGTCCATCTCTGAAACATGCCTTTGACCTTCTCAACCTCAATCGCATGACCAGCGGCATTGAGACTTATGGACAGGTTAGTGGATGAGTTATCATGTATAGAAGCTGAGGGTCAAAAATGTCAAAATTAGTGTGATCTTTTTTATATATATACATAAATTGTTGGTGTCTTCTTTCTCTCTTCTTAACTCTTGTAAGGGGCTTTGGTACTTGACCTTTGAAATGACTACATGTAGTAAGGTGTTTAAACTTATAAGAGAGGGGGCTCTCGTGGCCTAGAGGTTAAGGTGTTGGCCTCTCATTCAAAGGTCCCGGGTTCGATTCCGGGTAGCGGCCATAAAATTTTCTTCTCTAAAATTGTCTCCTTTCACATCCTTTCCTGATCTCTAACAATGTTCTGTTGTCTGCTTTCATTTCCACTTTCTGCCCCCACCCCCTCACCTCCTTTGCCCCCTCCTCTGGGCTCCTGACTCTTTCTGCAGCCTTTCTACTGCTACTCCTTGGCTCCTCCTAACTGCTGTCTTTCTGCCACACCCCTGATCTTCTGGTAGGAAAGATCTACACCTAGCCTTCTCGGACAAGGGCGAAAAATCGCGGAGGGCTCGTGTGCAAGTTGCGCACGTTAAAGATCCCTTGGTGGTCTAAAATCGATAAGAGTAGGCTTCGGCCGCCACCCGGGCAAAATTCAAAATTTCCTACCAACGAAAAAGTATTAGGTGTGTCCCGCGCGCTCATATGACCTTATGCAGTTGCGAGCGCCGTAAAACCCTATACTAAACAAACAAACAAACAAAACTTATAAGAGCCCCCTGGGGTAGTGCCACTGACTGTAGTGTCTTTATGCCATTCCCAAAGGGGGGACATTTCTCGTTCAAGCACAGTAGAATTGTAGATAGGCTGATTCATGTCACGCTCATAACTGTGCCTGATCTACAACAGGGAACTGCTGCTTTTTCTTTCCTAATCCTCACTATTGTCATTTTTCCTCTACTTCTTTTGTATGTTTGTCACTCTCTTGTGACCTGCTATTTTTGGGGTGCCTTGATAGTTGAAGCAGACCTTGTGCTGTTGAAGCTAGAGAGGTGAGCAGAATAAGTCTGATTCCATGTAAAGACTTCTCTGTTGACATCCACCCCTTGGCGCTCATATGACCTTATGCAGTTGGGAGCGCAGTAAACCACTCTACTTTTAAAAAAAGCAACTCAAAAACTTATAAGAATAAAATTATTATGTAAGGCATTCTTGAAAAAAAATCAATTTCTTTGTTCTCTATTCTGTCAATTTATTGCACAATGTTCTCTATTGTAGCTGCTCTGAAGCTTTCTAATGTAATATATTTTAGAGCATTTTTGGTATTTTGTAGTAGAAATGTTCATAATTTCATCTATCAGAAGCCTACAATGGTTGGAAATTGTAAGTGGCACATTCCATAGAGATTAGTTATAGTATTTTATTCTCTTTTCTTGCCCCAGGGTCGAAGTCCATTCTACAATGAGTCGACAATCATAATTGTGATCACTGATGGAGGCCATCTCACCACAAACAGTGGTATTCAGACTGAGGTAGGCTTTGTTTAACACATCTGTCAGATTTGGGCTGTTTACTTTTACTCCAGATAAAATAAAAGAACTTACAATGGGGTACCTGGTATACTCATTTCTATGTCCAAAATCACATGGTAGATTTTTATTTGTCTCAGAAGCTCTATGTCTCTTGTATAAAATTAATACAACTGTTTTGTTGTAGAATATTGTTAAGGAAGAAGAAATATTATGGAGAAGGTCAGAGGTGGCTATATAGGAACAAAATGGAAGTTGTGGAAGAACTTCGAAAGTTAGATATTCTGAAATCCACTTTTTGTTCACCAGAAAAGCAGCCCGTTTCACCGTTTCATCAACTTGGTGGCTGGAGTATGATCTTCAGTGTTACAGGAGAGCTTTCATTTTTATATTTTGTTTTCTTTCCCAGTTGAACCTTCCAATGAATTCAGTGGTGCCGGGCACAGAACTCACTAAAGAACCCTTTAGATGGGATCAGAGGATATTTAGCCTGGTGATGCGCCTTCCTGCGAGTGTGCCACCAGACATCTCTGCCTTTCCCTTTATTCCTTCAGCAGAGAACACGGCTATTGATGTGATGTGTGAAGTCACAGGGGGTATGTTGATAAGTATTGTCAAAGCTTTGTTGATGCTGGATCCAATTTTGTATATTTGCAATGTTGCAGTGAAGTTAGTGAAGAATCGTATAAAATTTAGACTGCACAAGTTTGTTTTTTGGTCAGGCTCTATGTCATGATGTTCAAGCAGTTAAGAAAATCAACATGTAATAATATGTCAGTTTTATCAGTGAAACGTGAGTTTATTGGGCTGTGAAAAGTTGCATACATGTCACAGTGTACACTTGTGATTCTTTAGAGTTGAGAATTGAAAGAACAGGTTGAAGGTATGAAAACCTTTCTTTTCAATGTTTGATGATTGTATATATATTCAAGGTGAAAGGGGGGAAAAAAACATGTTTTGAGTGTTTGCAATATAAATGAGGTTTTGTCGCCGTTGAACTGTGTAATGGTTTGCAGCCATTTGCATTTTGGTCATCTCTCTCCCTAGGTCGGTCATATGCTGTGTACAGTCAGAAGATGCTGAATGCAGCCATTGAATCTCTTGTACAGAAAGTCCAATGTGGAGTTGTGATCAACTTTGAAAAGTTTGGCCCGGATCCTCCCCCCATCACTGATGCCAATCGCGGCGATAATGGGTCTGATGCAAATGGCAATGCCAAAGGTATGTGAAAGTTTTCCCCTCACAAACTTTTTCTTTTTTTCCTGGACAAGTTGAACAGATTCATGGTTTTTTTAAATTGTGAGAATGGATAAGATGATAAGAAAGTGATTGCTATTATTTACTTTTCTATATATATTGTACTAGATGCCTGCAGTTGCTAGCAATGTCCTAACTTTTTTATTTTTTGGATGCTAGAAGTAGAAGTCATCATCAATTCATGATGAACTATTATGAGATAGTGTAGGTAAGTTTATGATTTTTATTTTCTTTCAAGGGAAGGAGTATTAATGGCCATACTCCTGGGGTTTTTTTCGTGTGGAAAGCTTTGGAACAATATTTTGATGCTTTCTTGAGGGACTTGCGTTAAAATTTTTGTGTCATGTCTGCTTTTGTTTCAAGGATGAGGGTAAAGATTATCTCCATTTTCTTTTCCAGAAAATCAAGACACAAACAAACCGATTCTCATGGAGGAGTCTGAAGAGAAGAAGCTTGCCAATTCTCTGAGCAGCAACCAACAGAGTCAAGCGTGGCATAGCTGTCGGAGACTCATTTACGTGCCCAGGTCTGCACAGAAAGGTCACTGCACTGGTCACTGGCCTATCCCTGAGGGCTACTGGCCGGACATCACCAGCCCGTCCCTGGTAACAGATTTGCTTTTGTACTGTGGATATTTGCGGTTAATGTCTGTTCTGCTTATGCGTGTAAAGAAAATCTGGTTCAGCATGTGTTTGGAAGGTAGGAAAAGCGAAGATCCTTTATAAGTGGATGTTTTGTTCTAAGAGTACATTGTATATGAATTTGAAGAAAAGAGATTAATCTGTCTATCCTTTCCAGTTCTTGAGCTTATTTTGTTTCAGGTTAGTTATTACATCTAGAACTGGTAAATTTTATTCTGATACAGAGATCATGTTGTGGTTGTTACTATTAAGTGAACTCTTTTAATGAATTTATTTATTCCTGACCTTCATGTTTCTGAGCTGTGATGATTCAGTTTTGTTTTGTCTGCAGCCTCCTCGCTCAGCTCACCCTGTAGTCCAGTTCTCGTGCCAGCCATCAGATCCCCTAGTGATTGAAAATCTTCCCTTTGACAAGTACGAGCTGGAGCCCTCACCCCTCACACAGTTTATCCTAGAGAGAAGGCAGCCGAATACCTGTTGGCAGGTCAGTGGTGGTCTGTTCAGCTTACTTAAGCATTTACCCTTTTTAACTGGGCACCTTTTTGATTAATGAAAAGGAAATTGTGCAGAAAGTGAAGGATGTTTAATGAAGGCTTAATTTTGGCAGGCATACTGTAAATATTGTTTTGTCTTCTCTTTTAGTGGTGGAAAGTTCCTATGTTAAAGGTCTGTCAATAACATTACTAACATCATACTGTGTTGCAAATATGTGGAGACTGTTTTTATGCATGCAGCATTGAAAAATTAGTATTCATAAAGACTGGTATTTACTGTGTTAGTTGAATGGAATTGAGGGATATGTTTGATCTCCTTTTATATTTGAATGTTTGTGTAGTCTTGACTGGTATTAAGTAATGCAAACTTTGAAGGCATACTTTGTGATGAATTTTGCAAAATGATTATGAAGTGGCGCTCTTTCTGCTTTTCTTTGTAGTGTTTCTACTGAGAGAGTAGTTCTTGCTGAAATTTAACAGCTCAGACCCGCCACTAACAGGGCAACAATTTGATTGTTTCATTTTGTACACCCCACAGGTATTTGTGGCGAACAGCTCCAAGTTCAGTGAGATGTGCCACCCATTCGGCTACTTAAAAGCCAGCAGCTCCCTCACCAGTGTCAACATCTTCGTTATGCCTTACAATTACCCGGTTCTCTTGCCATTGTTAGGTAAGCCTGGACCTTGTTTGCAGTTTGAGGAAGCTGCCAGTAGATTGTACCGTTTCATAAGATGATACATGTAGTTGTGAAGCAGAAAACTTGCTGTAGCGCATGGATATGTGCTAGATAAATGCATTTTTTACTGCTTTACTGTCCATATTTTTGTCTTGTTTGTCCTTTTTGTCCACAAAACAGTAGTTGTCATGTCGGTGTTCTTTCCTTGAACTAACTGGATTGGTGAGTGCAATACTGTAAATTACAATGATTTTCAGAGATTTGTTTTCATCATTTTGTTTTGGAAATCACACCTTTTTCTAATCTAGAGAATTGAGTTAAAAATTATGGTTCCTTACCATTTTTGCGCCACCATATTTTTTTACACATATATGGCTATGCTATACTTAGTAGGTCACAGCTTTTGTGTTATTCACGTGTTATTACATGTTCATGAATGTACTTTAAATGTCTTGGCTGTTGTTTATACATTTCTGTACAATCTTTTCCCCTCTTTTTTGTTGCAGATGAGCTGTTCAAAATCCACAATCTCAAACCAAATCAGCAGTGGAGACAGAGATTTGAGAACTATCTAAAGACAATGCCTGGCTACTACGCTCCAGTGAGTGATGCTTTTCCGCCTTGTCATAGTTTTGTTGCATGATCAGACAACACTTGCTTGCCCTTAAAAGTAAAGAGTTATTATTTTTGGCTTGCAGGGGGGATTAATGTGTTATCTTTAAATGTACTTTCTGTTTCGAATGTATATTCCATCTCCTCGTCTGCATCACATGTTTTTGAAGTTGTTTTTTTGTTTTTTTCGTTTTTGTGAAGAATCTGAGACGAGCGCTGGCACGCATGGGAGCCCCAAACCTCGTGTCTGACAACACAGACCATTGCCTGAGCTACAGCGTCATCACCTATCTGAAAAAACTGAAAAATCAGGTGCGCTGTGTTTTGTTTACTTGTGTATGTTTATCTGTGCTGAGAAAAGTGAAAATGGTGTTATGACTAGCAAGCAGCAGTTTCTTCATATCCATTAATGTTATAATCAGATGTTTATAAGTATTGTTTCATTTTGATGTAGTTCAGTGTCATAATGTTTTCACACAGCCTCTTCTCAGAGCATTTTGGTCAAAGACAACGTCTTGTTTCAATGGTATACAATGTGTTTTATTCGTGCCAGAAAATGATTTTTGTGAGAGTCTTTTCGTTTAACGGACATATGGTACAAAAAAGTATTTTCTTCAGAGAAGGCCAGTCTTAGAAGGATTGTTTGTCAGCTCATTCTTCAATTTTTCAGAGAAACTGTGATCCTAATCTGTTCCTGGCAAAATACGGTTGTAATTGCGCTGAAGAAAGCTTTAAATAATACTGCTAATGGCTGTGTCGATATATCTCCATAATTGTCACATGCAACATTTTCTCTCCTTTTTAATTTCATATTCTTTATATTTTTAGTCACAGATTAAAATTTTTTGGTCTTTTTTAATCTTATTGTCACCATCATCTGCTTCTTGTGGCCTTCCTTGCAAGTGATGGGTGGTGTGGACATGATTTCAGTATTTATGTCTTTTTCTATTCTGAAATTAATGTAACATTTATTTTGCTGAAATGCTGTGAGCTACAACTGTTTCGTTCGTGAGTTGTTGTAGCCTTAGCTGTTCATTGCCTCACACTGACCTGATTGTCGGTCATTTTTCGTCTTTTCAGGCGAGGATGGAGATGGACAGACTGAATGCCTCAATAGGGCACAAAAGCTCATTCCATGAAGGAATCCGAGTAAACGCAAGGTAAATTTGTCTGCCTCTTGACTTATTTCAAAGTAAAAATTAACAAGAGGTGGTGAACAAGCTGTGTATTGAATGCCATTTTGCTTTAGGCTACAAAAGAAAATAATTTTTTTGTTAAAGCGTAATCAGAGTATTAATAGTATGGATTTATCGTTCTCCTTATACTTGTTTTATGGGCTTCTAGTGGTTCTAATCAGGTTGGCGGACACCACCACTGGTATATCCTACTTCTTTATTGTTTCTCTTTGGTTTCTGTTCTTTTAGCCTTTTCCCAACACTAGATTTACCGCTATTGTGTTGGTGTACACTTATATTTGCTCAAACACATACTCAACAACACTACTTATTTTTATTTTTCATAGGAGCAAGACGTCCATTCTGCAAAGGAAAGACTTCAATCAGTTACTGGCAAACCTAGGTGGCAATATGGCCAGCCTGAAACAAGAACTACAGCATGACTACAGTGGCTTCACGCTGGCCGTGGAGGACCCGGACATCAAGCCACAGCTCTACCGGTGGGTGTCGGCTCTCACTGTGGCGCAAACGTTCTTGGAACTAATCCACAGAGATATATTGGGGGTGGGGAAGAGTTGCTAACGGGGGGCTAACAGTGCAGTTGAACCTGTCCGAGTTGACCGTTGTTGGAGAGAAAAGGGATCTTCCTGGACAGTATCGTTATATTATAGTAAAAATGCAAGTGGCTGTTTGAACAAGTGGTTGAGAGTAGGTTGGACTGTATATTACATTCCTTTCCCCCCCAGTAAAAGAGGAGGTTGAGACTAATTGTACCATAAAAACTGACTGAGGTGTTCTTATTTATGAAGCACAGAGAGAGATTTCAAGCTGTGTGTTAATTCAGTGTAGTTGATGGGTTGGCATTGGAAAAAAACCATAAGTTTATGGGGAAAGGTTTACTCTTGTGAATTTTACACGTTTTGAAAATGTATCGTTAATGAAAGTATTTTTTGGTTACAAATGTTTTATCAATAACTCTACTTTGGTACATTTTTTATGTCTAAGTAACAAAATAATTTTTAGTTGACTTAAGATCTAATGTGTATGCTTTGATGGTGCGAGTGAAAAGGGTATTAAGTCAAAATAACTCATAGTGAGTGATGTATTTTTGTTTGCCCTGGTTTTACTTACCGTGAAGGGTTATCGTCTTATTGTATTGTTTACTTTTACCCAGAAATCCATATGACATCCCACGCAAATGCCTGATCGATCAAATCAGTCGTATGAGAAACAACTTCCTGAGGACTTCTGTCAACTCTGATTCATTGGTTGATCTTGGTAAGTTTGCTAGAACTGAGAATCTATGGATTCTCATGGGATCTTGGTGTTCAGTGGGTGCTGTTGTATAGTCTTCTTTTTATTCTTTTGTCAGTATAACTGTTAGAATCTGTTGACCGCAGCCAAACGTTATTTTGCTTCCTTGGACACATCCCGTAAGATTCAAATATGATATTTTTATGAAGCTTGCGGATTTACAATGTTTACGTTATTGTCATTGTTGTTACAGTGGAAATGTTATATAATCAGTTACAACTAAATTACAGAATATTTTGAAAATACGATATGAATTGCATGTGAAATGGGATTGGTCTTTTCACTTTAGGAATTAGCATATTTTGTACCCAGCTTTTTGTTAAATGTACACTTTTTCTAATGATGAAATTACACAGCATTTAAATCGACTGTTTCCTTTTATGTCCTTTGTCACAGATGAGCGACACCGAGTTCCCATCAGCCAAATGGGCAACTACCAGGAGGTATTGAAAAAACAGCCACCAGCTCTCCGAGAGTTGGAAAGTACACCAACTAGGCTTCACATGTTTGGCAACCCATTCAAAGTAAACAAACAGGTGGGTGTGGCTACTGAAGTGGCTGCTTTTTTGTTTGTAAATGCTGTTGGAGGACAAGATTAAAATGTGTGAGATGAGTGTTAATTCTTAAGGTAATTCTTGTATCTGATGAGACTAATGCTGGAACATTTTAAATATAAAGCTGATGATGTGGTCAATTAAAAATGATGTCAAAGATTATTATGACATGCTGTTCTCCCCAAACTGTTTGAGCTGAAGACTGATGATTCATGGGTTGAGAGTGAGGTTAGATTTTCTTACAAGACTTCACATATGTAAGTAATTTTGTGAAATGCGTATTCTAGATTAAGTTGTCCAGTAGGTGGCAGAAGTGCTAACTGTTGTCCACCTGTCTAAGGGTTATTTGTCCTTTGACTCTTTCTCACCGACTCTCAAGATATGATGTGCCAATTATTTTTCACTGTTGGTTGTATTTTTGTGTAAAATATATATGGTTCCCGACTATCTTGCTCTGAATGACTGTTATCATGTTGACGTGTTTGGACTTCAATTTTTTAAATGGTGATAAATGGCGATACAGAAGAAGTTTGTTTCTTTGATCAGTTGTTTGAGCACATGGGGGAGAAAAGTTTCCAATTTGCACTCTATTATATAAGTGACAGATGTAGCCTAGTTTAACACATTACACCCTAAGGGTCTGGACGGGAAGTCCATTCCTAGATCCTAAGCAAGGGGAAGGAACCCACCTCCCGCGAATACAAGCGTTAAAAAAACGCATTTAAAAAATACTAAACAAATTCCAAAAATCCTGAAAAAATAAAAGTTAAAAAGAGCAATGAATGTAGTTTCAGAAAAATATAACTTAATGTATGCACAAACTGTTGGAAATGTTCTAACTTTAGTTCAATTTGGGTTTCCGACCCGTGACTCTCACTCTCGGCCTCGCAGTCGGGCCCTAGATCAAAATTTTACATCTGATAAATCTGAATCACCCCAAACTCTTGCTACGTTTTCATCAAATTCTGATTCTTCTGATTTGCCATTAGCTTGTCTTTGCTCAAATCCATCGGTATTTCCTTTTTCAAACACAGTTATATATATAAATGTTGCTCTTCAACAAGTCGAGACACATTCGAAGTGTCAGAAACGTGATCGCACTTTGATCGGCTTTAATACTAAAACTACTGGCCCAAAAAATTTCATTTCGGTATCAAACGGAAGAAGAAACATTTTGCAATAACTGCTAATCAAAGTCTCAGGTCCAGGATCTCCTTAAAGCCACACTTAGTTTCTAAAGACGCTAGGTCGCCGCGGGCGTTTCCGGGCGAGTTAGCGTGGAGCGCGTAAGGAAATTCCCTGGCGAGTTTGGGTGTAATGGGTATTTGTCTGTTTCCTTGTTTTTGAAATTCATGAGTAAAGTGTTTTTGCTCTGGTTGTCAGTGGATGCTTTGTCCATTTTTCATCTTTCCTTACTTGTTTGTGTCGCAATGCGGCCTTAATCATGTTGATACGTTAATGAGTTCTTCAGTGTCTACATTTGATTTTATATCCCACCTTGCAGCTAACTGTTGATGAAGCTGAAGAGGCCATTGTTATAGGGAACTCTCCTAGGAAACGCTCAGCATCCGAGAGTCCCCCAAACTCTCCCAACAGGAAGAGAAAGCCAGGTAAAGCCTTAAAGATTCACTAGTTTATATTGTGCTTACATAGCTGCCAACAAATGCATAAAATGTATTTAATAAGGTTTTTTTTTAGGGCTTGGGCATTGAAGCCTGTTTTTATTAGAAAATATTTATTCACATTTTCCTTTAATGCTCCATAGACTTGCCAACGCTCGAGAAAAATTATGAACTTTCAAGACTGGATTTACAAGTAATAATGAGAACGAAGCCCATAGGTTACCAAAAGTTACCATTTCTCACATTATTGTTGTTTATTTTGAGCTTTGTATAGACGTAACCTATTAATACTGATTCATTGTCCAAGTCTATGACTTTGAGTAGCTTGAATTTATTAAATGCAGAAAAATGTATGTTGAATGATTTGGAGAGGGTTATTTGGCCGGTTCCCACCATCTTGACCAACTGTGCGCAGTCTTTTTGTTAGTTTTGAAGAGTTGACAGCCACGTTCTCATTTGTAAGCATGCCAGGAGAAATGTTCACACTCACTGCAATAGTCGTTTGTGGTAAAAAGATGTAGCTTTAGGAAATACAAGTCGAACCGTTTCTGAATTACCTCGCAGATGAATTATTAACAATTTTACCATCTTTTTATTTTAAAGAGTTAATTATCAACCACTGTATGTCTGGGAAAGTTTTACTCTTTTTTTTTTAAAGTTTGTTTTTGCACCATGTGTATATCATAGTGGAGCTATCAGCAACTGACTCCTCCGTTTCCTCAGGTCCCTTGCCACGTGACATTCCATACCGTCGTCCTTCCACTCCCTCCTCTCTCACTCCGCCCGCAAGCCCCGCCCCCTCCAACACATCTGACTCTGAGTCAGAAACAGGTAAGTAAGACGGCCACCCCGGACCCTTGGCTTGGCTCTACTGTTTATTTGTTTTCATACAAAAGTGCAAAATATTGTGAAAGTTCCATACTTCCTTCCTGTTGTTGCCCAGTTGGTTTTGTCCTGTTTTCTTTATCCCAGCACAAAATGACCTTGGTTGTGTCAATGTGCTTCTCTTGAACTGTCAGGTTTGCATGATAGCACTTGGGGATTAAACTTGGAATGTTGGATTGCCGGTGGGTGCTCTGGTATGGTTTGGTCCTTCTTTCCTATAAAAATCTATCGTCCTTATCTCTCCTTCTGTTTTGTGTATGTTACTCTCTTGTAACACCTAATCTTCGACACCTGTGTTGCAAGTGCCGTAAAACTCTAACTAAAACAGAAAAAAGTTTGTAATGGGATGTGGCTTAAAGTGATATTTCTTTGTTGTGGGAAACCTTTGTAAAGGTAGAATAGTTGTGAACACAATGTTCAGCAGCCAGTCCAGTTGAGGTTTTGTTTGTTGGAAAGAATACATGCAAAAAAATTTCAGAAATAATTGTTCCTTAATACTTTTCACCCACACAGCGCGTAGAGACAACACTTGTCCCCATGGACCAGGATGCAGATGCAGTACATCAGTACTACACCTGTATCTTGGCAAAAATACCCCAACCATTATCAAAATTTCAGCATACTGAGAAAATTAAAAAGTGATGATCGTGTGTTCACCATAAAAGGAGTTAGAATCAGAACTCAAAGCATTAGATCGAGCTCATTCATCACCCTAATTCTCATCATGGCGTAAGAGTAAAGCAGCACTCATGCTACGTCTACTTGACAGTTTTCAAAAAAATTTACTCCAAATTGTTGTATACAGAGTTACAACCTCAAAGGCCACACAAACCATCCAGAAAAGAAATTTATGTTAAACAAATGCATATTTCAAAAGGGAGATCATTGCTGCAAATTTTTTGTTGCTATATCACACCGTTGCCGATTGGCGTCCCATGGCGAAAGGGGACTTATTCTTACTGTTGACGATCGGTGTCACGTGGGGGCAAAGTGTTGAATACATTGATTGCTGAATTTGCTCATAGTGCTGAACTTTAGTGGATTTTATTTGTCGCGTCTAAGACTGAGACAAATTATTTTAGTCATCTTTTCAATATTTTTTTTTCTGTAGTAGACTGTTAGGATAATATTACTGATGCTAGCCGCTTTCTGAAAATGTTATGTTTGTATACAGTGGATTATGCTAAAGCTGAGTATGTTCATTTCGAAAACAATGGTAAACTGAAAGAAAATAGAATTCCCAATTTACTTTGTCAGTGTAAAAAAACTGCTTTTATTATTTAACCAAAAGGAATTTTGAGGTTTATGTTATCTAAATCTTCACTCTTAAAATAATCATGGTTTCATGGGCATGTTTATTTTTGCATGAAAGTTTATGCCCAGAAGGTTTCATTTTTTTGTTCAAAGTCGGCAAAGAGAACAGTATGTTTTATATCTGCCTATAACATGAGGTTAATATCTTAAGAATTCAAAGAGCGTTTTGAATTGTAATGATTTCCTATGTGATTGTTGAGACATTTTTGCTTCTTTTGTGTCCGTCGGCTGGTGTTTATACTTTGACCTGATCCCCTGTTTTCGCTATCACTTTCTTCCCTGTCTGTCTATTGTCAGACGAGACTCCATTGCAGATTGTTACGACATCGGATGAAGAGACGGGCTTGGGCAGCGATGGCGAAGAAACCTCTGTGGTTCATAATCATGTGAACTCCTTGTCTAAAACTAATTCTAGTTCCAGTGAGAATAGCCTGATAGGTCTGTCCAAGGTACTGGATGGGCTGGACCAGGTCAACGACTCTGACGCTGTGATAGATGAGTTTATCTCAGACAGGAAGGACGAGCAGTGGTGGGCCTTCAACCGCCAGCTCAAACTGCTCATCATCAAACAGGTCAAACGACCAGGGAGAAGTAAGTTGGCCTAGTTATAGCTGTTACAGACTTTGATATTGTGGTCAGGAAGAAGGAGCTGGAGGTTTGAAGACTGCATTCATATATTTTTTCTTCTTCTGTTTCTTTTGTAAGTTCTTTCTCTTCTACTTTTCCTGGCTGTCTTGAATAAGATTTGGAAATGAAAGAGGAAGGGATTGATGGCGTCTGTGGTGTAGTGGTAAGGTGCTTCACTGTTGGATGCAGGAGACCAGAGTTCGATTCACAAGTGGGGAAGATTTGTATTGTTTCCATCTGCCTTCTAGAATGTTGTATCTCCCTCTTCCAGGGACAGGAAAAGTTGAAACCAGCCTTCTAAATGATTTAAATTGTGTTGATGGGGGCATAAAACTTCTAGTTACAATTTGTTTTCTTCTCTATTCAGTCTTCTATTTCCTTTTGTTATTTGCTCTATTCGGTTCATCCCCCTATCGTCTTAGCGTATTCCCAACTTTATTCATTCTGTTTACTTAAGAGATGCATTACTTTTATCAGGAAGGGATTTTGTTTCCTAAGACTGGAAAATATTTTACTGATGAATGTCTTCATCTTTCTGCATGAATATTCAACACACTGCCCTTATTTGCCCTGAAAGGCAGGGTCGATTCGACCTGACCTATTCATGGTTTGAATTACATTGCCTTAAGTTCAGAACATCTTCAACAAATTACATCCACTACATTTGTATTCATACAATTAAATACATTTTTATTGTAAATAGTAATAAAATAATGTATTTCCTACCTTTTTACAGACACATCTCAGTTCTGCAACTTCATAAATTAATTCAGTTTTGAAAAACACAAGTATAGATCTGTAAGACAGTAATTTAATGTTACTCTCGTTTTCCTTTTTATTTTATCAAGTGGCTTGTAGACTTGACTCTGGTTACATTGCCTGCTCTTGCAAGTCCAGCTTGGGTCTGCCTCCGTCTTAACTTTGCACATATGATGACCAGTCTGTTTGAATGACCAGTCTTTGCACTTCCCTTCTTTTGCAGATTTTGACGGATTATTCCAACAGCTTAGTACGGTGCGGGGAAATTCCAAAGTGCAAAGCGAGTTTGTGAAGGATATCATTCATGAGGCGCGGAGGTTTAAGCGACATTCTCTGATTTTGCAGCTAGAAACCTTCTTACTGACAGTTGTTAGTCGAAACAACAACAAACCAAACCACAAACAGTCCATAAAAATTGGTCTTAGCTGAGACTTGCTCCGTCTTAAAGCTTACGAAAATTCTGATCTGCTTCTTCCAACTATTTGGGGAAAGCTTTGCCTAATCAAAAGGCTTCGGAATAAAGTGCCGTTGTCAATGCAAATATAGGTCTTTGCCTAGCTCAGCTGTCGTGGCTTGAGCTGTGAGCTGGTGTTCGTTGGTGAACACGCCGGACCGTGGCGCTCACACCGGTGGTAATCCAACGAACACACAACAAATGTTTTTTAGGGCAAGACGACGAGGCTGGCTGAGGAAGCGTTCCGCTGCCTCGGGGGGGGGTGCAGCCAGCGCTGCCCTCTGAGCTGTGATAGCTCACATTTGTTCCCCCTGGCAGCGGTTGCTGGCTGAGGGGTTTGGTTGTTTGTGTGTGAGAATGAGTTTGGTTGTTTGTATATATTTGAGAATGTGTTCGGTTGTTTGTATATAATGGGTTTGGTTGTTTGTGAAAATGAGGTTGATTGATGCTGTTGAGAATGAGTTTGGGTGAGTGTGTTTGAGAAAGAGTTTGATAGGGGCCGTTGAGAATGAGTATGGTTGTTTGTGTGTGAGTTCTATACTTATTGGGGATGGTTGAGAATGAGTTTGGTTGTTTTTGTGTGAGAGTGAACTGGGGAGGGGGGTTTTGTTGAAATTGTGAAGAGTTTGAAACATGCATGTTGTGAATTGAGAACTAGTGTGTGGAGAAAGAGAAAGTGTGTTCAGAGAAAGTTGCAAGTTTATAAAGTGATTTTTGTGCCAACATTGTCCGTCCACTCTGCTGGTAGGCTTAGTTGGTGGAACAAAATCTCTTGGTTACTGTTAGTACAGGGGCATCACTATGGGAGATTTGATTGGGGGGAGGAGGTGTGAATTATACTGCTACTTGAATTGAAAAAAAGAATAGTTTTATATGAAATGTTTGAGATTGCTATAGAGGTGAACAAGTGCAAAAAAATTAATGAGTTGGGG
>NW_004797508.1:326170-349271 GCF_000002075.1 Aplysia californica
GGGGGGTGTTAAGATCTTAAGAGTTTTTACCCCTTTTTTTTTTTTAGTCTGTATGAGTTTGAGATAACTTTTAACATGTTTCTATTTCTTTTCTTGGTAGTGTTTTAATTCAGAAAATAGGTGTGGTCTCCTTGTGAAGAGCAATTTGGTTTAGCAGGGAATTCTGCTTTCACAGTTCTCAGCATCTCTAATATAATCTAGACAGGAGTATGTTTTGGGACCTTTAACTCGGTTCTCTTACATTATTATATATGTGTGCAATTTCTAAAATGTGAGTTCTCGAGCAAGGATTAACTTTTGCGTACTCTGCTACTGCTACCGGTATTGTGTTGCTGTGGATCGGTGATTCAGTTCTTCCACTCACAGTTGTCTGCGCTCCGGGGACATAGAATCTCGGTCTATACTTAGCTTGCCTGTCTTTCCACCTGTGGAGGGTCAGCTTACAATGTTCACTGGTTTCAAGTATTCAATAAATGAGGTGTTGCATCTCTTTCACTTTCCTATGCCATTTCGTTCGAATCTGAAAATTGCATGCTTTGATTATCTTTAAAAAAAATTAATTTTTGGGTAGCTTTTCTCACTCAGAAATATATGTTATGTTGAAGGTATTTGTTGCAACAAACCAAGATTGGTTTTCTTTGTTGTGTGTCTGCTAACCTGACGGACAACATTGTTTGTATTTTTTGTCCTAGAGTTGCTTATGACTTATGGGCATTTGAAGGGTGCCCTGGCCTGTTGGACTTCTTTCCTCTACAGTGCGTCTGTTGTTTCTGTCTGTCGTCAGTCTTGCTATATCCTAGGGCTAAATACTAAATGACCGTAACTGCGTTGATGTGCTTCTCTTTGCTCAAACAAATAAATTGGAGTGGCTTTGTGGTCTAAGTAAAAATTGAAAGTGCTCTAGTCAAGTCCAAAAAGAATGAATGCACATGTTTTTCTTGACTCATGCCATTGGTAGCTCCTGCTTTTTGCCTCCGACTTTCTTGTTTTTGTCTCTGTCCAGCTCTTTCTCTTAAACTGCAATGCAATCAAATGTGCTCGAATGGCCACCTGTCCAAGACAGTCGCCTGTATAAATGACCACTTCCAACTTCTCCCTTCTATTTTTCTATAATTTACAATGACATTGTTCAAGACATCCACCTGTCTAAGACAACCTCTTTTCTCTTTGACAATGGGGGCCATCTTGGAAATTTAGACACTGTACGTATAGCGCTTGTCACATCGCTGTTCCTCTCTTTACTCAAAACCGTACTAAACCAAAGCCTTTTCTGTGCTTTGGTCTTACTCTCACACTGAGCTGGTTCACTTTAGTTGAGTGATGTCCTTAACTTTTCTCAAACTTATCGTAGATCTTTCTTGAAATGTGGAGGGGGTGGGTAGTATGCAGTGTGTATTGTTGTATAAAATGGGGAGGTATATGATGTTGGCGGTTTTCAGTACATGTACCGTACTGTTTTAAAACTATTCGGGTTGTGTGCATTTGTATTTGTACCAGAAGAGAGGGGGAAGGTGTGTGTGGTATGGACGATGGTGATAGGATTATTTGATTCTCTACCAATCCAGGCGAACGAGAAGCACGAGCACAAATGTGGACCAGATGTGGTGTCAGGGCCGTACTGGGGGGTTTTACTTCTTGTCTTATCCCCTGCTGTTTCTCAGTTTCTGTCTATATTGTTTTGTTTTTCCCAACACTAAATGACTTAACGGGTTGTTGGCGGGTGTTCTGATGTGGATGGCTCTTTTTTTTCCTTAGATCTATTGAACATCTATCGTCTTAATTCTCTCCTCCCTCTTTTTCTTTGTCATGTCACTCTCTGGTAATAATAATACATGGAACTTACTTGACCAACTTGTGTTGAAAGTGTTGTAACACTCTTCCTAAAATGAAGACAAACAAAAATAAGATGTGGACCACATGAGTGTGAGAAAGACCGAAGTGAGACTGCTTCTTGAAAAAGTTTGTCAAGAAAAGGTGCCCATCGCAGTGGAGTGACAAAATGTGTCTTGGGTGGGATTGTGGTATGGGGCGGTGTGTCGATGGAATGCATCATGTAGTGTAGGCTGTACTGTAGGCCAGCACTACGGTCGTGATGAACAAGTGCCCTTGACTGTTCGTCACTCGTGCTTGGTTAGATGAGTTTGTTCACATGACCGGTTCAAACTCTTTTGTCTTTGCACTACTCGACCATTCTTTTCAACTTAAGATGACATACACAACATACGCATTACTCTTGCAGGTGCAAGCAAATTTTAATGTACACATGATGTACTAACAACAACTACAAAGAGTATCAGTCGGGACACAGACAACACAAACACGAAACCCGGATCTATTGTTCGTACAATTTGCCAATATAATTTCTCTTCAAAGTTTAATATATTCAAAGTTATAAGAAGGTACATGTATCGGTCTGCCCATTTACAGACATTGAACATTATTGTTTGTCAATCCCCAAAGTGTTAAATTTTTCCATGCCCGACTTAAAGTTAAAGTCATAAGGTAAACATGCCCATATGATTTGCACCCCCAGGAAGAGTGATCAGTGATAGAGTTGTGTATTCTAATTCTAGGTAGACAGAGTGAAAAATGGCGTTGTCTTTTTTAAATAATTTTTTGGCAAGTCCATTACATGTTGTATGGTGACCAGTGACAGGGCACACTTACATTTACATTTGGCAACCACAGAAAGATTGTGAAGCATTATATTAGTGGGTGGTTGGCGGGTGCTCTGGTGTGGTTTGCTCCTTCTTTCCTATCAAACATCTATCGTCCTTATCTCCCCCTTCTTCTTTTTTATGTTTGTTACTCTCTTGTAACACCTCTAATCTTCTGGCGCTCATATGACCTTATGCAGTTACGAGCGCCGTAAAACCTCTACTAAAACAAACAAACAAACAGCATTATATTATATTACATGTTATAAGTGGGTGGTTGGCAGTGGCGCTGTTGTGGTTTGCTCCTCCTTCCTTTATCAAACAAGTACATTGTATTGTCTTTATCTCCTTCTTTTTTATGTTTGTTGCTCTCTTGTACTTGTTTGTAACGTAACGTCACCTCTAATCTTTGGCAGGTATGTTGGCCTTATTGTGTTAGAAGGGCTATAAAATCCTTACCGGGGTACCGGTACTAAAATGTTTTTTTTGTTTTTTTAAAATATCCCTGCTAGGGTTGGGGTGTGTATAGTGTGTGAATAGTGTAATGAACTTGTAGGATACTGTGATACGGTAATGTTGAAGCAGACTTTTATTTTGAGAATTTGACCCCATCTATTGTCCCAGTCGTGTCGCAAAGAACATCCAGGCTTCACATAATAGTGGACCCTGGCTATGTATTTTATATCAGAACCGCCGGGACTCATGTGATGTTCCCTGTTTAAGTTCACTTCATACAGAGGGATTATATCTCCAAAAAAAAAAAAGAAGAGAATTGGCCCTGTCCGTACGCCCTGGGATCGTTTTGTACCCCCAGTGTTGTATTCTTCACATTTTACAATACTTCTAGTGCGAAGATCTCTTTGAAACTTTCTTCAGTATCTCAAAAAATCATTTTGACAGACTGTTATGCAAAGCGTATGGATCGGGTTAATGTTAACGAGTAAATTTCCTCCTTGATGGATACGATAGTAAACACGGCATAGGGTTAAACTGACACTACTGTAATACACAGCGTGTCCTCCAAGGGCATTTCAGAAGATAAAAATTCTACATGTTTTAGACTGACCTATAGATTGCTTCCAACCGAGACGGAAGCTAAGGTAGGCCTACTAATTTTCTCATCGTGGGCCACATTCTCATACATTCTGCCATCAGTACTATAATACATTGATTTTAAAAGTATAGTATGCAGTTGCTACAACTTTACAGGAGAGCCAAATGAATGTTGTTACCAGTGAAGAAAGCAATTTTTTTTTTTACAAACATCCGGAATAAAAATATTTTCAAGAATAACATTTTTGAAAAAACTTCCTTATCAAGTTGTTTTCTTTCAACTTACAACATAATTTTTTGCCTCTCCCGTAAAATTAGAAAAAAACTGCCTACTGGTACTGCACTTTTTAAAAAAGAACCATTTTACTAGTGTTCGTGTGTACGATAATGATATGGTCAACTTGCGGGTTGTACTGAAGTTGCTCGCAGCCCGAAGTTTGCCCATGCTTTCTCAAGTGCACAGAGCGCTCTTATGAGCGCTTCATACTTCATGGCACTAGTAACTAGAGATATTGTTACGTGTGTTGTTACCACATTTGGGAAAAGGAACACACACTCCTGTATCATTATCAACTGCCCAGTGCCTATTCTTCATTCAATCAAATTCCACATGTTTCACTCACCACCCCTCAAGGAGACCAAAAGGCCTCGCTCTAACTTTAACTCTAACTTACTCTTCATTCACCGAGTGGATTTGTATCAACATCGAATTGCATTCAACTTTTCCCCTCCTTCCCTGTACACAACAACAAGGCACGCCATATGACAGTAATGACACATTACAATTACAAACATGTAAAAAATGTGCACACGATCAATTCGAAGGTGAACTGTGGGTTTCAAAGTTGTAGGTGCAAACTGCGGTGTGCATGGGGTGTTGTTTTTCTTCATAAAATGCGTTTTTTCCGCAGTTTTGTCTGTATGTTTTAGGATTTTGTCGATGGTTGGACTGCTGTCGTCATAGCCGAGCATATCTGTCCGAATGCGTTCATAAAAAAAGAACTTTCTTACAACTTACAGACTACAGAGATCGGACTCGAGGGATTTACCGGCCCGATATTTTATTAATTATGACTTGTTACGTAAGCTATGATTAAGTTCATGTGAAGCAGCGTGTCCACCAAACCAGATACTGACTGACCATAAGTGTCAGTTTCTCTCGAAATTGGTCTTGTTGAATTTCGTTTGGATGTACATGTATCCATCAAAATGACTCCACTCCCCCCAATCAATGGCAGCGCGTCCACTGTACAAGATTCGCCCTGATTCCTTGTCGGGAGGAGGCAAATCAGTAGGCCTATACTAAATATTACTACAGTGGAATCCTGTTATAACGAGATGGAGGGGACCGGTGCGAAATGTCCGTTATAGCAGGATTCTCGTTATTAGGGATCCAGTAATAAATTCAAGGGAAATTGTAAAGTAGGCCTAATCTATGAGTTTGGTGTTCTGTTTATTCCTGTTTGTATTTCCCCTTATATGATGATTTTGTTCAACATGATCTCTAGGTCTTACTTGATCAAAAATCGAATCTGGTTTCTTTCTCTAGCACTAGCAATGTTGACAAATCGGCTTTAGCGATCAGAAAGAAGGGGCTCTGGCTCTAGGCTAACTTGCCCGCTGTGTTGTTCCCCACCCCACCACACCCTGTGGTGCGTTGCGTCTGCTTGCGCACGTCACACATTCACTCCATCTATCACAGCATTTTGACCTCTCCATCCCACACCAGAGAAGTGAGAGGCACGGTATGCCTAGATAATCTAGACTGGGCTGGCCTATCACGCGATGCGTTCTGCGCTTGCCACACCCTCCCCACTCATTCGCTCCGGCCTTCATTGTTGGTTCGCGTGGGTTCTCCCGTTCTTTGTTTCACTGGATCACCAACAACTTTCTCAACTGGCGAGGTTTTATATGTTTAATTGGTCTGTGTGCTGTGCACAGCAGCAACATTATTCCGCTATAACCGACTCGAGTCTGATAGCGCAATAGCAGTATTTTATTTACAAAGATAAAGAAGGGAAAAACGGGGTTTTAGAATAGTGTCTTTATAGCAGACTTCTCGTTGTTTCAGGACTCGCAAGTGGACTCCACTGTAATACAGTCTGTGCCGGCACGTTTCGGACTCAAGCACGCTAAACGGCTCTTACCGAATTTTTGCGATATAATATAAATTACATGCCTTTAGCACGGTAACTTTGGCTTCAGGCACGCTTCATTTACAAGACAGTCAATATTTTCATGATGACCCATCGAAGTTCAAACACAGTCTACACCGCAACAGTGGAGAGTGTCAAGAGAAACACAAAGAACGCAAGTGATGGACACACACACTCACACGGGCGGAGAGGAAGGCAGAGAGATGCACACAGCCGCGCGCGCGGACATAGGATCTAGCCTAGGCCTAGGACAAACCTACACACGACCAAAAAAAAAATTAAAAATACAAAGAGAGTCGGGGAGACGAGAAAGGGAGGCTGGCTGCGATTTCACCTTTGACCCTCGCTATCCATTAGTCCTGATTGTGTATCACGCGCGAGGTGGGATGAAGGCGGTGGTATGATGAGTGGCACAGCGGGCAGTGGTTGGTACGCACAGGCAGTGTGTAGGCCTAGTGTGCTGTACTGCTGTATCGTGACTGGTCGTCTAAATTAAGCTTTCATTTCCCATTCGACCACAAAACAAAAGCTACCATGGCGGGTGTCTAAACTACAGTGCACACTTTTGCGGGGCCGCTATCTATAGGCCTACTTATAAAATAAGGGAAATAGCATGGGACATTTTTTACATGAAAATCTGGATTATGTCTACTTCGCACTCAAGCACGCTTTGGCTTTAATTCATGAAGCTTTCTCCCGACGACCGTGCTTAAAAGCTGGCATGGACTGTACTGTAGGCCTACTATACTAACTACTACAATCTACAGTTTACGTTTCTGCTGTGCGTGTCCACCAACGTGTGATTAGCTCTGATGACGCTGTGTCTTGTCTCAGTAGCAGGCTATACTAAAATCTGATAAATATAGAGTATTTAAGAGGCCAATGAATGCATCAGCTCTACCCAGGTACGGGGAAATAATCATGAATGGTTTGTTTTTTTGGGTTTAAATTTTTTTTCTTCTTAAAATTGGTAACATGCATACCACCACCATGATGTTTGCCAGTTGACTGCTAATTTTTAGGCGCTGAATACAACTAGATCTGAATACAACTAGATTTACAACAAATTATCGTAGTTGTGGCTATGGCAATAGATTTTTCATCCATAATTTGAATTTTGTTGAACCAAATTGTTTTGAGCTCTTCTTTGGTCTATTCTGTATCTCCATCTGTTCACGTGGTTTTTTAATTATGCACCCCGCATAATTAAGCAAAATTTGATTCTTTTTTTTGCATAATTTTTGATTATTTTCCTTTATCATTCTTTGTTAAAATGAACAGAATCGCGTAATTTCACACTTTTGGGCACAGTTTGCATAATTTCAGAATTTTTCTTGCATAAAACGACGGGGACAATTCTATAGATGCCTGATGAGTCACTAAACGGAGCAACAGAAATGCTGCATGTGGCATTCCAACCGACCTGTCTGTTTGTCGGGAAGGGTCATGTCATTTTGCTGGACATGTTCATAGAAGTAGGCTACAAAATGGAATTTTACAGACAGAATTTATGAATTATGAGGCAAATGTAATGTATGAAACCGATGCGCTATTTCAACTACTCGTAGGTCCCCTACTGGTTTCCGGAGAGACTGACGACTTATGGTTGGTTGCTTTCTGGTTTGGTGGAGGACACGCGGTCATTTTTGTTGCGTCCAGTTGGCGGACATCCTGCCACGCCTGTGGCCCGCAGACGATGAAATTTTAAGCTGTATTTAAAATGTGTTCTATTGTAAAAGTGTTTTCAAATTCGGAACCAGTGTATCAAAATTGACCAAATGACTTGCGGGTGACTAGGCCTACATGTATTTCAAGCTGGATTTTGTAGATCACATAAAAAGTAAAATTTACCAAGACTGCATCGTTTTTGTATTGAAGTAAAAAAATATCAAGAGAATGTGTAACAATGACATTATTCCTTTATAATTTATAAGATTCTTATTATACAGTGGAATCCTGTTATAACGAGTGGCGTTGGTAGCCTAGTGGTAAGGCTACCGGACTCGAAATCGTGAGATTGTGGGTTCGGGGGTTCGAGCCTCACATTGTCCGACGTTGTGTCCTTGGGAAAGGCACTTTATACGAACTTCCCACTTGGCTCGGTCCTATCGGAGACGGACGTTAAATTAGGAGGTCCTGCCTCTTAAATACTCTTAATAGTGTTGATAGGGCGTTAAACTCATACCATTTCACCATTTTCATTTGTTATAACGAGAGGTGTGGGACCGGAGCGAAATGTCCATAATAGCAGGATTCTGGTTATATATAATAATGGATCCAGTAATAAATTCAAGGGAAATAATCAAGTAGGCCCTATGAGTTTAGTGTTCTTTTTTATCTCCCCTGATGATGAGTTAGTTCAACATTACTTCAAGCCTCAAGGTCTTACTCTTAGTCTTAGTCTTACTTGATCGAACTGCTTGTTTTTTTAGTGGAAGGTCGTTCCACAGTTTTATTCATCCCATGAAACTATTGAAACTACAAAACATAAAAATGCAGTTTATTCAAACACACCCTCAACGAAAGTAAAAAAAGACCTTTAACTTTAACTTTAACTTTAACAATAAAAACAATCTAACTATTCTAACACTAACATTGAAATTGAAGACAAATTCAACACATTCTCCATTCATTAGGCAGTACAGTTACAATGAAGACCTGGATCTTAGGCAAATACACAATATGGGGAATGGTTGCAATGCAGTTTAGATCTACTCAGATTGTCTACTCTATACACTGCGTTTGAAGAAGGACTCAATTGTTGTTTGTTTCTTTGCACTGGTGGCAACGTCATTGATAAAATTCTCCACGACGTCGATGAGATCTAGCACTGACATGCTGTTTTCTTGCTGCATGCAGAACTGGCGAACCACTTCAAATGCCGCAGTGCTGCTTTGGGGGGGAATGATGGAGACTTCCTCGGTTGTGTCTTCTTCTTCTACTGTTCTTGAACTCTCTTCTGTGATACACTGTGCGATGTCACTTGTAGGCAGCTTCTCTTTGGAGTAAAACTCTCATCCACGGACAGACATTCGTCAGCAGTCATGCTCAGAGGCATGATGTCTCTCAAACTGTCAAAGAGGTTATCGATGTCGGTGCGATCGTTGACAGGCACAATTTCATGTGCGGCTGATGATCGCTCACTGTCCAACTCAGCGGCAGGAGTTGGAGTAACTGTAGTGATAATAACGAATCCAGCGTGGCGGAAGCATTTTGCCACTGTCTCCTCTTTCACATCGTTCCGTGCGGCAGCAGAGGTGAACATTGCATCCAACAAACTCATTTTCAAGTGGCTGTCAGCGCTCCCGTCCTTGTCCATGGTAGCTATGAGTCGTTTTAGCACTCTCTTTCTGTTGAGTACTTTGAAAGATTGTATAATTCCCTGGTCGTACGGTTATAGTACGCTTGTTGTGTTCGGCGGCAGAAAAAAACAGTTGGATGGCCTTTAAATCAGTCAGATGTGGGTGAGCAGAGCAGTTGTCCACGATGAGTGCGACACTTCTTCCTTGCAAAATGAACTTTCTGTCAAGTTTTTGCACCCACTGCTCGAAGATCGTGCCTGTCATCCTCGTCTTTCTGTTGAATTTGTACTCTGTTGGCAGAGTTTTGGTGTGTTTAAAACACCGCGGCTTCTCGAACCTTCCGATAGTGAGAAGAGGTAACGTCTCCGTGCCATCCGTGTTGGCGGCCAGTAACAGTGTGAGTCGCTCCTTTGGAATCTTGTTCTCGCTGCACACTTCTCCCTGTCTCGCGAGCGTGCGGGTTGGCAGGCATTTGTAGAACAGCCCAATTTCATCCGCGCTGAAGATGTCACTAGGCTGATATTTTCCGAGGATTTCTTGCAGCTGACCCTTCCTCCAGTTGTCAGAAGTTTCGGTCGACACCGATGCTGATTCGCCGCAGACAACTTTCATTGAAACTGCATGTCTCGCCTTTGGACGAGAGAGGGCTGCGGTGTGCAGGCCAACAACATACTTGTGGCAAGGGAGACTACCCATGAATAAATACTGCTGTATTAGTCCACAAATGCTTACCTCCCTTTCATTTCTGTTATAGCAGGACTTTTCCCCTGCTCCCACCATCCCTGTTATATCACGTTTCTACTGTAATATAACAGGCCGGGTAATAACAGGGATCCGGTAATAACAGGGATTTTGTAAATCCCTGTTTTTTTTCATACTCCTTGTCTCTATTGAAATTAAAAATTACGGAGCGGGTGAAGCGAAAGAGGGCTGCGGTATGCTGCAGACTTCAATCTAGCCCTTAGCCTAGCTACACGCACGTGCAGGCCTGCCACATGACCAAAACCCCTGAGTCGATTTTTGATCAAGTAAAAAGAGACCGTGGGGTCATGTTGAACAAAATCATCATCAGGGGAGACAACAAAAAAAGAACTCCGAACTCGAAGATTAGGCCTGCTTATTATTTCCCTTGGATTTATTTCTGGATCCCTTAATAAATATAATATATATAAATAAAATAATTATAAACGAGAACCCTGCTATACTTATAAACCATAACGTTCGCACCAGTCCTCTCCCTCTCGTTATAATTATTATAATAAAATAAAATGTAAAAACAAAAAAGTGACAGAACGACGTCCCCGATGTTTCCACATATTTCCACCCATGGGGTGGCCCCACCCACCGGTGCAATTAAATTTGCAGGTGGTTGGTGGAGGGCACTATAGCCGCTACTGGTAGTGGTACGGTAGGTCTTATTCCTAGTCCTACATGTTATGCACTTCTTTACTTTCCACTGTTGTTTCTGTCTTATTATTTTCCCCAATGCGCAAATTGACCAATGTTGTGTTTATATACGTGCTTTTCTTTTTCTTAAAATTAAAAAAAAATAAATTTAAATAGTGTTTTACTGCACGAAGCTAGCTGCATAAGGTCATCATAGATTATAAAGATATCTTTATAAGATCTATTTAAATTATAATTATATTATATGACCCACCATACATTTTCAGTGGGTAGAAATTTTTGAATTATAATTTATATTGATCGGGTGGCCGCGGAAGCCTACTCTCGATTTTGGACTTGGACCACCAAGGGATCTCTATGACTAGTGTAACGTGGGCAACTTGCCCACGGGACCTACGAGATTTTTCGCCCTTGTCCGAGAAGGCTAGTTCTGTTGGTCTCTATACATCCTACTTACCTTCCATAAAATCAGGGGTGTGGCTGAAAGGCTGTAGTTAGTAAGAAGGAGCCAAGAAGCAGTAGAAAGGCTGCAGAAAGAGTCAGGAACCCAGAGGAGGGGGCAAAGGAGGCCTGTACTGTGAGGGGCTGGGGCAGAAAACAGAGACGAAAGCAGACGACAGAACATTGTTCAGGAAAGGATGGGAAAAGAGAACGATTAAAAAATATATTATTTACAGAAAAGGAAATGTTCCGTCGCTTTCCGGATTCGAACCCGTGACCTATTGGATGAGAGGCGAACACCTTAACCTCTGGGCCACGAGAGCCTCCAGGCTTCTCTTTGCATAAACTCAGAATATATATATTATAATTTTAAAAACTTAAGACTTAAATCTCAAATACAGTGGAAACCATGTGAATGTGATTGTATTGTGAGGCAGCGTAGTGGAATCAGGCTCTCGTCAATTTTGGGTCATGTAGAGTTATTGGTATCACCTGGAAGCTTGTTCACTTGTTTTTATTTTGATGAAAAAAATTTCCACTTATCTTGAATAGGGTCTACAAGTCGAGATATTTGCGAATGAAGGAGGTGGGGGTCACCTGTTTTCAGAGGTAAAATTAGTGAGAAAATGGCAGCCAAAGATTAGTTATTTCCTTTAAATTTTATTTAACTTAAATCAACGTTTTTCAGAAAAATCCACTGAGTAATTAGTTTTTTAATGGGTATGAAAAGTGTTGAGCCAAAAAACAAAAATTCATAAACCTGAGGAAAAATGCAAGTGTCTTCTTCACTTTGATTTTGATTATTTTGACGAGAGCCTGATTCCACCATGCTGCCTCACATAACTATAACAGGCCCGGTAATAACAGGGATCCGGTAATAACGGATTTTTTAATTCCCCGTTTTTTTCCTACTCTTTGTTTCTATTAAAAGTTATCGGCAATAACCGTAACAGGGCCTCTTTGGAGCCCAACCGGTTATAGTTATTATAGCAGGGACAAAGACTTGTTAACAATGTGAAAAGAGAGAGAGTAACGCAGTGATGGAGCAAGCCCACGCAAGCCACGCCACTGCATGACTGCATGCAAGAACACGCAGCGCGTGAAGCGAGAGAGGGCTGCGGTGTGCTGCAGACCTCGATCTAGCCAGAAACCTCGCAACACGCACGCGTAATGTGTCACCGACGATGTCAAGCGCAAGATAAAATGCCTTTCAATTGACAAAAAATACGAAATAATCCAGGTTGTTGACGAAAAGCAAGCTCCACTGGCAGAGATTTGTCGTCAGTTCGACTTTCCACAATGGTCGATTCACACCATTAACAAGGATAGAGAGAAAAAAGTGGCAGCATATCATATATATCTGTCTCCGTAGAATTATGCAAATTTAGAAGGCCAAATTATGCACAAAGAAGGCAAAATTATGCCCAAAAAAATTACGCAAGTTACCGTAACACCATTCGCGACATGTTTTGCACTTTTTCAACACGAAGTTTCATGTTTTATGTACAGAAAAATTGAAAACAGAACATATCAGTATCAGTAATTTGTTGCGTATTTGGAAAAGAAAACAATACACATTAGTAAAAAAAAAACAACCAAAAATAATCTCTTTGACTTTCAGTCAGCTCTAGATCTAGATCTAGATCTAGATCTGTAGAGGAAAGATTGATGTTTAGCTAACAAACAAATGTAGTACTAGGAATCAAAGCGGCAATTAATTAAAAGAGTGAAAATAAAAACACGAGGTCCTCCCTAACCAACCCAAAGATCCTATAATTATACACCGCCTCAATTACTGTGCCCTTGACAACATGTGTCTTCAGCGTGCGATAGCTTAATTGATTGTGCACGTCCACTTTTAGCCCCACGAGCCGCCCCTGGTGACTACCCGATGCAGATACTATACTGTGGACCAAGCTCTTCTGATTTGGTTTAAGGAGGCAAGGAGAAAGTTGGTGCCAAAACCCCTGTTCGTGGGTACTTGTGGCAAGGGAAACTACCCATGAATAAGTACAGCTGGATTAGTCCACAAATGCTTACTTTCCTTGCATTTCTGATTTAACAGGGATCGGATATAACAGGACATTTTGTCTACTACCACCATCCCTGTTATATCAGGTTTCCACTGTATTGTATCTAAGTGTGGTGACTGGCGGGATTTCTGGTGTGGTTTGCTGCTCCTTCGGTTTTTCAATCAAAATCAAAACTAAACTTGATGTACTTAACTATGATCTACGTACATATTTTACCAGTAGGCCTACATTGGGTAGATCTTTCTTACCTCTCATAAATATATGTAATGTAATTTGGATCTCTCTCTCTCTCTCTCTCTCTCTCTCTCTCTCTCTCTCTCACACACACACACACACACACACACACACACACATACGCACGCTTACTTACACCTTCTTTCTCACTTTCTGGCCGTCTGCATCACTCGGGGCTCACATGGGTGGGGTCGTGTAATTGTAAGTCCGGGTAGCATAAGTAGTGCTACAATGTAGTGTAATATATACACCCTGTTATATAACGAGAGGGAGGGGAACGGTGCAAAAGATCCGCTATGGCAGGATTCTCGTTAAAAGTGATCCAGTAATACATTCAAATTCATGAGAAATAGGACTGTAGGCCGAATATATGAGTCTGGTTTTCTGTTCGTTTCGTTTTGTAATCTCCCCTGATGATGATTTGGTTCAACATGATCTCTAGGTCTTAATTGATCAAAAATCGGATAAGGTTTCTTTCTCTAGCGCTAGCGATGTTGACAGCTCGACGTCAGCGATCAGAAATAAAGTTCTCTAGGCTAACTCGCCCGCTGTGTTGTCCCCCACCCCACTACACCCGATTGTGCGTTCCATCTGCTTGCGCACGTCATACATTCGCTCCATCCGTCACAGCACTATGGCCTCTCCATCCCCGCATCGGGGAAGTGAAAGGCATGCGAGGCCTAGATAATCTAGACTAGGCTGGCGTACTATTACGCGATGCGTTCTGCTTGTCTGTGCATATCACTTCCTCCCCTCTCATTCGCTCCGCCTTCATTGTTGGCACACGTGGGTTCTCCTACTCCTATTCTTTGTTTCGCAAGATCACCAACAACTGGCGAGGTTTTGCATGAATAAATGGCCTATGCGCTGTGCACAGCAGCAGCAATAGTCCGCTATAACTATAACTATACTATAACCGACTCGCATGTTTGTCTGATTGCGCTATAGCAGTATTTTATACAAAGATAAAGTAAGGCAAAAAACGAGGTTTTATCATAATGTCTTTATAACAGACTTCTCGTTATTTCAGGACTCGTTATAAGTGGATTCCACTGTTTATCTTGATATAGGTCTAGATCTACAGGAAAACTCGGATTCAACAAAAAGAGATGGTTTCCCTGTTGTTGTTTTTGGGTTGTTGTTTTTTGTTTTGTTTCATTGTTGGTTTTCTTTTTTTTTTTTTTATTCCTTAAAATCAACAGATCTGATCTGTCTAAAAATAACCCGGATTCAACTAACACATAAATGAGCAAGCTCGGATTGAACGAAGTCGCTCACACACAGGGTACTGTTTCTTTCTTCATTTTTCTCCCGCAACAAACCTTTTCTCTCTATGAGTCTATGGAAACATCCATGGCACCTACATCACGAACAAAGAACTCTACTACGCTTTACAAGAGCCCTGGTTACACGCGACAATAAATTGTGTCAGATTCGTCGTACATGTACATTGTATGCGAGAACTGTCTGTTTTATCGTACTGTGTAGTCTGTTTTGACGTTTCAATCTATCGTCCAGTTTTCCTTCTATCAGGGATTAGAGTACCGGTAGCCTCAGCCCGGTCCGACGTTGTGTCCTTGGGAAAGGCACTTTACACGAACTTCCCACTTGGGTCGGTTCTATCGGAGACGGACGTTAAATTAGGAGGTCCCGCCTCTTAAATAACCTAATAATAGTGTTGATAGGGGCGTTAAACTCATACCATTTCACCATTTTCTACCAGGGAGATTCCTGATCTAATCATTGACTTGGCTGCAGATGTACAACGTACCCGGTAACCTTGAGTCCTTGATACATGTACATGTACAATGTACGCAACTTCACCATTGACGATCAACTAAATTATGAAAAGTGCTAAAATTCACATAGATCTAGATCTAATAACGCACCAAATCAGGGTCCCCTCGAGCAACTTTGCTTATTTTGAGACGCTGTTTCCGAATATAATATGAAATCAGTTTTTACGAGCGATAATTATTTGTAAAATTTTTTGCCCCAAGTTTAATCCTGCGCGGCGGCAACGTTTAAAGTTAAAGTGGTTCTACGTCACAGCGGGTCTGCCTCAAATTTGACAGTGATTGCACGGAAAATGCAGCGCTTGATTTCTCGACCGAGTCTCCAAGCCATCGACCAATCGTCCAAACTTTGTACACAATACAATTTTGTGGTTACACCTGACGATTTGTCTCATCATTGTTAGATCGTCAATTTTTTGTACAAATGACATTCATGTACAATTAAAAATGTATCGTTTTCGTGTAACCGGGGCTTATACTTTAATGCGACCAATCATGGGGCTTCTATCATCATGTCACGCACATTGTTGGCACGTGCACTTGTCTTCTTACACAGGGTGCCCATTGGCATTGGCTCGATCGGGTCGGGTCGGGTCAGTTTGCTAGCCAGATTGAGAGCGCAAAGCGGCCATCGTAGCACAAACAGATAGCCTGATTCGACACCTTAAAAAAACCAAACGCGTTTGTTGTCAGGCGACATAAAAAACAAGTCGGGCGATAGACGTGACCCGACCCGACCCGATCCGATCCCGTCCGCAATGGGCACCAGGTAATTAGATTAGCGTGTGTTGGGGTCGGACGGGTGGCCTGCACACTACACCAGGGTGAGGATAAAAATTGGACGTGCACAATTAAGCTATCGCATCCTGAAGATAGTCAAGGGCATAGTAAATGAGACGATGTATAATTTTAGGATCTTTGGGTTGGTGAGGGAGGACCTCGTGCTTTTATTGTCATTCTCTTTTACTTGTCGCTTTTATTTCTAGAGATCTAGTACTAAATTTGTTTGTTAGCTAAACATCATTTTCGTTCATCCTGTATAGGAACTGAACACCCAAGTACATGTGTAGATCTAATAACTTTCACTACTCCACTATAAAACCATTCAAAGGCACAACTCATCGGACGGTCACGTTCACCTCCCTAAGTTTCACGGTCACAGAGTCACTTAAAATAGGCCTAGCCTAGGGGCAAGACAGACAATGAACCAATTACAATTCACTTGAGTAGTCCGCTGACTTGCTCCGGGGCTCACATAATACTGACAAAGAATAGTGTATGGTCTATCGCGTTTATTTTTAGACTGCCTTCTGTGGGCTATGTTTCGGCAGGAGCACATTTGAGATGTGCCGTCTTATTAATATTACTGTACCGCCAAACTCTCTACGAGGGTCGTCTTCCCTTGGGTTATCCCCAAGAGCAATTTATAGGTCAGGTTACTCTGTTGAATATCCTATTATGTTTAGCTAAAGCGCGTGGACTTTGGCACAGCATAGTAGATCTAGATATTTTACGGCACTATAGACATAGAAATGACAGTTATGGCAATAGTGAGGACCTTGTTTTGATATAATATTTGGCTAGTGTTTGTTTCTGACTTCTTTTACTTTATTATTGTGGGTGTTTTACGTAATAGTAATAAAACATTTTAAAAAATTGGGCGGCGCTGCACGACCATGCTCTATGATGTATATATATATTATATATATATATATATATATATATATATATATATATATATATATATATATATATATATATATATATATATGGTACCCGGTTCAGGGAAGAGGAAGCAAATCACATAAAATTATAAAAGCACCTGCGATTCACTCACATTAGATCTAAATTTAGTCTACTGGTACATAAGAACTCGGATTTAACGAGGCAGCCAGGACTGAGCTAAAATATCGTTGAATCCGAGTGTTCGTATGTAATGTATATATAGCAAACATGAGGTTTTGTGCAGATAAATACAGGCACTGAGCATGTAATGTATAAAGAGAAATAACAAGTGGTGTCTGAAATGCCTGCATTATATTATGAGCTGTGCACACACAAAAAAACCAACGATTCGTTCAAGTGCACGCCTGTGTGTCTTCTCGATTGTTTGCCCCAAAAATGTGTTGCTGTGTAGAGCCTAGCATACGGCAACTTTTGATTCCTTAGACAGGCACAAAACTCATTACGTAGATCTACGTCAAGACCAAATTAGCTTATCATTGTAATAATGATCAGTTGCCGGGGGGAGGGGGAGTTATGCCCCCCCCCCCCCCCCCGACATACACGTGTGCAGGCCGCCCATCCGACCCCGACGCACGCTAGAGTAGACACGTGCGCTTGCCAACAACACGTGTGTTAGTATGAAAGAAGGCCGCTGATTGGTCGCTTGCAATCGGCTAAGTGAATAAAAGTTCGTTGAGGGGAGAAAAATGAGCAAAGCGGGCTGTTCACCTTGGAAGCGACCTCGTTGAATCCATGATTTAAGTGTTCGTTGAATCCGAATCATGACTGACACTCTGGAAGACCACAATGGAACAATCAGTATTGGAGGCAGGACAATCACTAACTTGCGTTTTGCCGATGACATCGATGGATTAGCAGGAGAAGAACAGGAGCTCGCCACACTAGTGGAGCGGCTGGACACAACCTCAGCAGCCTACGGCATGGACATCAGTGCCGAGAAAACCAAGCTAATGACCAATAACACCAATGGCATCAACGCGGACGAGTCAGGGGCGAGAAACTTGAGACCATCAACAGCTTCATATACCTCGGATCAGTCGTCTCAGATGAAGGTTCAAGACCAGAAATTCTCTCCAAAATCGCGCAAACAACAGCTGCGCTGTCAAAACTGAAGCCTATTTGGAGGGACAGAAACATCACGCACTACAAAAAAAAAAAATTAGACTAATGCGCTCACTGGTCATCTCAATATTTTTATACGCCTGCGAGTCGTGGACAGTAACAGCAGAATTAGAGAAAAAAATTCAGACCACAGAGAAGAGATGTTACCGCAGACTCCTTGACCTCTCGTACAAAGACCACGTTTCAAATGCTGAAGTACGAAAGAGAAACGTAGTGGGGCAATATGAAGATATACTGACCACAGTGAAGAGACGGAAACTAAAATTAAAATGGTATGGGCATGTCACAAGATCCACAGGACTTGCCGAAACAATCCTGCAAGGAACCGTACAAGGAAAGAGAAAGAGAGGAAGGCAGAGAAGGAGATGGGAGGACAACATTACAGAGTGGCCAGGAAAGACGATGGGTGACAATCTGAGGAAAGCAGAGGACAAAAATAGATGGCGAGAGCTGGTTTTCAAATGCAGTGGTGCCCCCACGGTTGCCCCAACCAAGGGATAGAAGAAGAAGAAGAATCCATATTGTTTCTATTGATTTTAAAGACGGAAAAAGGGGGGAATCCATCTCCTTTCTTTGAATCCGAGTTCCACTGTAATGTAACCCGTATAAGCTACTGTATACTAACTAGACTACAACATGGTAGGCTACATGATGGGTATTAAATTATGTTAGGCCAATGAGTGAAAGACCCGATATTTTTAACTTTACTTTTAAGAGGGGGGGGGTATTGAGTCAGTTCGTGTCCGAGTGCCTGCGAACGTGTTATAGCTCTGACGGCAGTAATTATTCTTGTTTTCGGCTATTGTATAGTAAAATAGTAAAGAGGTCAATCTTACGCAAGGCGAAAATTGTTCTTTTTATTTTTTAGAAAATTAATAAAATTGTTAATATTTAATGCAATTATATCAGCCGTTTTGTGCGTAAGCTTTGTTAATTTTGAGGAACTGCTTACGAATAGAAGGTCTGTTTCTATACCGGTACATGGTCTATACAGTGGAACTCGAATTCAACGAAAGGGGATGGATTCCCTGTTTATTTTATCCTTTAAAATTTTGTAAAGAATCATTTGGTTTCAACGAACATGAGCAAACTCGGATTCAACGAAGTCGCTTGCACTTGCAGGGTGAATAGCCCCCCTCTGACGTGGTTTCGCTCATTTTTCTCCCGCAACGGACTTGATCAATTCCTGGAAACCATAGCATCAGCATCGTGAACTATTATATTCGCTTAGCTCCAGCCTAATATACGAGACCAACCAGCAGCTTTCCTTTATACCAACAGACGCGTTGTTGGCACTCACACGTGTGTCTCATAGTATAGGCTGACTTTCCATTATATAGGAAGACACGTGGCTCACGACATATAGCAGCACGTGACGTGTGACAGTCTTAACCCCCTCACGAGACACGCGACAATTATAGGCAGTCCCACTTCCTTTCGTCATCGTGAATTCTTCTGATGAAGTTACTTTGATTGCTCTGGTATTGATCACACTAAACAATAACACCTGTCTTAGACGACCACCTAAGTGACTCCATTACGTTTTGTTATAAATTGTGCATTGGCCCCTGGCGTTGTGGGGTAGCCGTCATAATCCAATCACTTCGTTGTTGTTAGGTAGCCCCTCCAACTCCAACCGATCATGTTGCGTAGGCCCCTCCCACTGTTGACCAATAGGTACCAATTTTCAGCTGCTGATGAGGTAAGCGTGCGATACTTCATAACCCATAAGCCCCGCCCAGAACTCATACACAAATCGTAAGTGAGATGAGTGGTCACTGTTAACCCAGTCTGTAACAAAGTAACAAAGGACGTCAACATGAACTTGAGACAGAAGCGTCGTTCGTTCTCCGAGTGGTGCAACCCATGTGTTTGTTTTAACATGGCACTCAGTCTTCCTTGTCTGATACATTTCGTTTTATTGTCTCCCTTGCACAAAATCATCAACAAAATAATAATAGCAAACAAAATACAAACCAACAACAACAATGTGGCTACTTTCGATTGGGACTTCAGATGGGGATGGTTTGTTTTCTTTATCTTGATCAGTCCTGCCTTAGTCGGCCTCCTGTCTTATACGGCCGCTTTTCTGCATGACAATAGGTCGCCGTCTGTGTGTGTGTGTGTGTGTGTATATATATATATATATATATATATATATATATATATATATACACATCATCATGTGTCGCCCTCCTACTTAAACACGCGCGCCTCTTGCTCTAATAATAGAGACACCCGCTGGGGGGGGGGGGGTGTGTTTTATTATCCTCATCTTCCCAACTAATGATGAGAGACTCTCACTGAGTTTATATATATATATATACAGAGAGAGAGAGAGAGAGAGAGAGAGAGAGAGAGAGAGAGAGAGAGAGAGAGAGAGAGAGAGAGAGAGAGAGAGAGAGACGCAGTGATGGAGCCAGCCCACGCAAGCCACGCCATTGCAGGCACTCGCAGCGGGTGAAACGAGAGAGGGCTGCGGTGTGCTGCAGACTTGGATCTAGCCCTAAGCCTTGCAACACGCAATGTGTCATGCGCAGGCCTGCCACATGGTACTTGTGGCAAGGGAAACTACCCATGAATAAATACAGCTGGATTAGCCCATGAATACTTACTTCCCTTGCATTTCTGATTTAACAGGGATCTGATATAACAGGACTTTTTCTCTGGCCCCACCATCCCTGTTATATCAGGTTTCCTCTGTATTTTGATGTAACTTAATCTAAAGCACCAGAGTTTCCTCTGCTCTGCTTTCAGCATCTAGAATACAGGGGCGAAGGCTGACTTGTTTGACGACAGGGTAATCAAAGTGAAACGGGACCAGATATGGTCTGGAGATATCAGTGATCACACAAGAATCGTACTCGAGGCGGCAACACTGAGTTGTGAATGATAACAAATCCGGAATTCATTATTGTTTGTATGTTCAACCGCCAAAATAATCGGGAAAGTATCTCATTGAATATCAATTCCAACTAAAATTAAATTTTACTTTAGATATATGAATACACAAACACAAAGCAAAGAAGCAGATATGTCAGTAGGCCTACTAGATCTATATATAGACCTACCAGGGAGTCTAACTCTTTGGTAGAACATGACAATTACCTTTTAAAAAAATAATAATTTCACATTTGGCTGTTTTTGTCTAGCCTTTCGCAGTCAGGAGCCAGTGTCATAATCGAGGTCACGATCTAAAATTATAGGACGGTAAAAAGTCGAGGAAAAAAACAAGCACTCGCAGCAGTCAAGAGATTATTAGGAGTTAGTTCCCCTCACATTTGTGAGGTAAACTCGATAGTGTAATAGTTAGCTTACATGTGCTTGTTACTGCTTATAACTGTGGCCTGAGGGTGAACAGGGTATATTATAATAAATATACATGTATATGTGGCAATGAAACAGTTTTGACTGCTATGCACATGTTCCGTTCAACTCTATTGTGGCGTCGGTGGCCTAGTGGTTAGGCTCTCGGACTCGCAACCGTAAGGTCGTGGGTTCGAATCCTGTCAGGGACCCGACGTTGCGTCCTTGGGAAAGGCACTTTACACGAGTTTTCCTCACTTCACCCAGGTGGATATGGGTACCCAGCTATAGACAGTGAAAGATCTTGTCTGTTAGTGTGTGAGCACTTAATCAGCTGCTTGCACTGTATGCTTCCCGGGAAGCTGAGAATGTTCCTGAGTGTTCTATTATGGTCTGCTGGGGTAATAATATACAATGTAGTGTAAAGCGCATAGAGCTTGCTGTCGAGCCGTGTTATGATACAAATGCTATTTATTTTTATCATTAAGACTCTTCCAGCCTCACTTTAAGCTTACTCAATCAAAGCTTGTGACTGCTTATGGAGTGGCCCAGGAGGGGTGAGCAGACTATTTCTGTGGCAGTGAAACCGTTTTGAATGTTAGGCATACTGTCCATTGTTGATTATGAACGTCTTTTTACATTTAATTTATGAGGTTTACGTTTATGGGTGAATTTGACTGCGACAATGTTTCAAAATTAGGAAGGGAAGCAGTGATTATTTGATTATATAGACGCTTCGCCCCTGCCAGAATATCATTTGTAGCCTCACAGAGTGTAAAAAACGTGAAAAAAAGGTTTAACAACATAAAAAGTTACAAGTTGTTCCCGCATCCGATCCGGACATTGGGGATTGCTTTGTAAGTGAGATAACTCCCTGGGCCTTAGGCATAGGTGGTAGGGTGGCCTTGACAGCTTAAAGAAATCAAAAGTAGAACAGCACGAAACAACGACAAAAATTAACAAAAAATAACTTAATAAGGGCGCGTGTCCACCAATCCAAAGATCGGCCGTTTTAACCCGAAACGTGTGAAATTCTAGAAAAAGTAGGCGTACAGGATACATGATGTATTACATGTAAATTATGGAATCACACACAAGGGGCCTGTCATTGTCAGTACATGTATGTAGCCTAGTCGGTATTGTTGGCGTCGGTGGCCTAGTGGTTAGGCTCTCGGACTCGCAACCGTAAGGTCGTGGGTTCGAATCCCGTCAGGGGCCCGACGTTGTTTCATATAGGGAAAGGCACTTTATATTTTCCTCACTTCACCCAGGTGGAAATGGGTACTCGGCTATAGACAAGCAATGAACGATCTTGTCAGGTTGATAGTGTTTGAGCGCGTGAAATCCGCAGCTTGCACTGCATGCTTCCGCGGAAGCTGAGAATGTTTCTGAGTGTTCTCAGAGGGTCTGCTGGGGTAATAATAGGTGTAAAACGCATAGAGCATGCTCTTGAGCTTGGATATGCGCTATATAAATGCAATTATTATTATTATTAATGGTGGAGACACGCTCTAAGCACTCTCATATAATATAACACTTTTATTTTTAAGAAGGTAGGAACAACATAAAATTAAATGACATTACGCTGAACCACACACACAAAAGCCAACACAGAAGAAAATTATTTTTTAAAATTAACACACCGAACAAATATTAAAAAAAACAAAGAGGGAAAAATAATTGACAAACAGCAATTCATGTGAAAGTTTATAGTACCGCACGATGTGTAATGTTTTCTCTGCATGAAAATAACTAGAATCTCTACACATGGACACCTTAAAGATTACCAAATTTCGTCTCTAATAAAATGTTATGAAGTAGCTTTTTCTTTCTTTCTTTTCTTTTTTT
>NW_004797508.1:350455-368468 GCF_000002075.1 Aplysia californica
TGGCTTCAGTCAGACAGAGCCAACTCGGGCTGAGAGGGATGCAACATCCCACTGATTTCCAGCAGAAAGACCCGAGACACTCGATAAAAATCCTCCCCACGCAGGAATCGAACTCGGGTCTCCTGTGTGTTACAGATAAAACCAAGTCACCACAGACACATTTCTGTTGCGCTTCGTTATAGTGACTGGACCATCAATAATTTATTCTACAGAGACACCAGCCATCCATGTCTACGTAGTCTACTGTAGCCTTCATCATATTAATAGTGATAGAATCTGAATAAATTCCGTGAATAGAATCTCACATTATCATATAACCGGATCTAGATCTACAGTATTGTACCGATATTGCAAATTTGAAACAAAATTATGAACATTGAAAACGGCATTTTAAATCCGCTACAGTGGGCCGGGACTGACGGGACCATTGTGTATTCGGGTCAAAATTACGGATTTTGAAATGAGACGTGGGCAGTTTTGGTTTCTTCAGCCTCTCTTACGACTATTTCATCGCATACCCTAAAACATTATTTTTCAAATACATGACGTACCACGTATGTTGGTCACCAGCATTTGCTCATTAGGTAAATCTTTTATACATTTTTCTTTGTCGCACGTTTTCTCAAAACTCCATCATTTTTCTTAATCCAATCTTCTTGAAATCTCCACAGAATGAAGAGAAGATGTAACACTAAATATTTTTCTGTTGAATAAACAATGTAATATCATAATAGATTTTTGTAGGTGCTGTCTGGAGTGTGGATTTTCAATGATTTTTTGCAAACTTGAATACCACCTCAGGAAAAAAAAATATTGTGCACATTGTAAAATTCAAATGGCAAGTTTGTAGATCTATTGTTTGCTAATAGTAATAATATGCAGGCAGAATAACAACCTATTTCCATGAAAATTAAGCTCAGCATACATTGCACAAGAAGTGTCAACAAAGTCCAATATGGCCCCTGTCTCCATGGCAACGAAACTTTTTTCTCAAAGTAATATGATTGCAGATTTCAAGACTCCTTAGTATGCTTGTTATATTGTAAAATTTTGTAAAAATTTGTGCACTTGTAAGCGATATGAAATAGCTTTCAGGTATAACACCCCCCTCCCCCCCCCCCCAAGAAGAAGGCCAAGCTCACACATTGACACTTAAGATTAACGAATGTGATAATACATGTATATATATATATATATTGTCTACTTCATTATAATATAACTTTATTTACATAATGTATTTTTTAATCTGCGGCGTATTCCATGCTCTACAAAGTCTACTTGACAGCATGTTCTGAGCGCTTTACAAAACTAGGCCTCGCTATTCGTAATCGAATAAAGAGTTGCCACAGTTAGGGAAAAGTAGGCCTACTCAGATAAGGTCAAAACCAAAAGGTACCAGAGAAATTATGACAAGAGCTCAACTTTTCTTAAAAATTGAAATTTTAAAAAATTGTAAATGTTTTTGCACCCCCATCAACACAACTGACATTCTTTAGGAGGCGGGCTTCCTACCCGGCCTGTCATCGCCAACCCAGGCTGAGAGGGATACAACCCAGTAGAAAGACCGAGATACCCAATAAAAATGTTCTCCCCGCTTTAGGATCGAACTCTGGTCTCATGCATGCGACAATGCCGCGTTCGTATATATAAATGCTGGTCTCAGTTTTGTTTCAAGAATAATAGATAGAATGAGAAGAACCCCAATACGGTAGTAAATTGACAGGAGATATCCCCCCCACGCCCCCCTTTCTACTTCTTCTACTTGTGCAGCCTCTCTAAACTGGACAGTCTCGTAAATTAATACTAAGGGACCTTTCGCAAATGACGTCAGCTCAAGAGGGGGGGGTTTCAAGTGAAAAGTCGACAAAAGTTGACATGAGGGGGGTAAATTTTAGCTGACGTCATTTCTGAACGGTCTCTACTGTAAATTATGAATTTGAAGTTCAGTTGCCAAAAGAAGAAGGAAAAAATACGATTTTTAAAAAACCTCACCTCTCTCCTCTACCCCAGCCCAAAGAAAAAATAATCTGCGCACAACCAAGATCTATGGGTGTTTGGACTGTGGGCACCACTGACAGGTCTTACACTAAAGTACATGAACTACGGTACCTTCCGTCTGCCTGTCTTACTTTTCTCCAGCAACAAAGATCATTACTGTGTCAATGCAGTGTGCTTCTCTTTACTCAAACATTTCGGATCTAGACGTCTTTGTTCTTGTGCTGTCAAGAAAGAAAAAAGAGTGACGGCATCCCAGCAGAAAGTCTGCGATTCTGACAGAAAAAAAAACACCTCTTGGGAATCTAAATTGGGCATGCAAGGTACAGACCCTTTAAAGTTTAAACCAGTACGCCACAGATGCCATTGCATGAAGATTTGGACAAAGAGACGGTGTATATTGTGGTGTCCGTGGCTACCGGACTCGTAATAGAGAGGTTGCGGGTTCGGGGTTCAAGCCGCGGGCCCGATGTTGGGTCCTTGGGAAAGACACTTTACACAAATTTTCCCCACTTCACCCAGGTGGGAATGGGTACCCAGCTATAGAAAGTGAAAAATCTTGTCTGTTAGTGTTTGAGCACTTAACCGGCTGCTTGCACTGTACGCTTCCCGGGAAGCTGAGGATGTTTCCGAGTGTTCTATGGTCTGCTGGGGTAATAATATAGTGTAAAGCGCATAGACTAGAGCTTACTTTCGAGCGGGGATATGTGTATTACAAATGCTATTTATTATTAATACTGCTAACATTATTCACCAAGAAAACCTCAAGGCAATTAAAAACTAACAAAAACGAAAACTACATCGTCTTTCATGAAATTTTATTACTGATCAAGTTCCAAAGTTGTCCAAGAACGGGAGCGTTTTGTTCCTTTTTACAGCCAAAAAGCACTAGTGCTCAGGAATTAATTTTGGAAATACAATGCAACCAACTACACGTACATGCATCCTAGTGGTAGAAAACCTAAATCAAGAAGCAAGCAAGACACGTGTCCAGCAAATAGCTTGGCATGTCGGCTCTACAGATCCTGTTCTGAACAAGCCAACATCATCACGGATGAGGGGGCGGGGGGAACAGAGAAATGCAACAAAAGATGACATTATTTATGCCTATACAGATGCTTGCAACTATCAAGCTTTTCTCCACTTTTCCATACCCACTTGTTGAAAGACAAAATTAGGATCAGTCCACCCCTCCCTCCCACAAAACACACCACTTATATTATTAATGTACAATAGTTTCGATTTCCAGTCCTACCCCGTCTCTAACGATCCCTCTCTTTGTGTCCCCCCACGCACAATCTATCCCTGGGAAGGATGGGGGGGGGGGGGGGGGGGGGGGTCAAGTGAGAGAGCTCGGGGTGCCACAAGTCACGAGGTTCCCAGAGCCCACCAGACAGTAGCCACAATTAAGCATCACATGGACCAGCAACAACAACAGACTTATTATTGCTACTGCTACAACAAAAACAAGAGACCAGCACATCATGGTGATGAGATCTCCCCCCATCCCAACTCTAGGAAACCCCGCAGCGACTGAGAGAGTGGCACCCCCCCCCCCCCCCCCGGAGAGAACGTGGAGTCAAAAGCTTAATAAAGCAGCCATGCATGCAAAGATGTGCTGAGCGAGCGGCCCAACAAGAGGCAACAGAATATGACATCAGCCCATGAGCAATACCCAACAACACTACTTCCCAGGAACTCAATTTAAAAAAACAAAAAAACCCCAACAAAAACCAGACAGTCACTGCAATATATAATAATAAAACAAGCGAGTCATCGTGACCATGGACACAACGAGGATCTTATGAAAATATGACTTGCATCTGATCTCATCTATTGATCTGTACAACCAACAAACAAATTGCCAATGCACAAAATACAGCAGCAGTTACACATGCCGGGTTTAATTGTGTTCGAAAAAACATCAGTTCAAAAGCCAGAGAAAATCATGAGAATAATGTCATGATTAATCCTCCAAGTGTCATAGGTTCAATTACGTGGGACCAAGGAATCCTGATCGTTTTCACGTCAAGTGACAAAAAGTCCTTGGAAAACTATTTTTGAAATCCATTTCTAATTGACTCGTATACATAATTTCTTAACCTGAAAGGCTTGGCAAAAAGGGAAAAAAAAATAACTGTCCACCTATTTTTACAGATTGAAAGTATGCATTTCAACGAGCGGTAGAAAGAAAATGGCTGATTAGTTCCTTGTGAACCAAATAACAAAAACTAGTTGATCCAGTAAGAACATTTCGACTACAAGAATGTGCAATGGCAACCCTCCTTTTTTTAAAACACAATATCGGTGTTGAAAGAAATGACACATGCCTCCATCAACATAATTTAGATCCTGCCAGGACCAGTCAGGATGAGTTTTCGGTTTCCATTACAGTCTCACCTCAATCTTTTGCCCCCTGTGGGAAAAGAACTCTCCTGTGCGGACTGAAACGGGACTGATTTGGTGATTTAACAAAAGGAGAAGTGAATCCTAGATAGCAGCTCAATTGCTGACAAACTCACGGCTGTGACACAACAGCCTGGACACTTGGAGGGTTAATTATATTGCCCAGTTTGTGCAGGATACATTCTACATAACATAACACCTGGTGGACTGTACACACACCAGCATTGACTACGCAGGAAGGATTTCATGCACAGCGGCATTTTATTTGCGTACCAGGATGATTTTCAAAGCTCTCCCAAAAAATGATTAAAAATAAATAAATTAATGATGGTAGGAAAAAAAATATATCGCTAACAGCGGAGGCACCAGGGGAAGAAGGGGGTGGGGGGTGGGGGTGGGTGTTTTCTTTCCTTCTTTTCTGATCAAGGTTGTCAGGTTGTAGTTTATATACGATCGCGATGTTGTCATCGCCTGGGTCTTTGTTACATTGCCAAGGGTCACACTACGCGCCGACACTGTTGACGCCATGAAATACCATGACAGCTGGGATGTGGGTGGGTCGAGAGCTGGGTCCAGGCTTCTGAGGGTCATCGTCAAGGTAGATGGTATGTGGAGGTGGGGCAGTTGGTGGATGTCTGGGGGTTCGTTAATCGTAGTAGTAGAAGTAGTGACTGTCGTCTCATCCAGCAGTAGCAAATATATGACAGAAGAGGCAAGGAAGAACAACGGGCACACAGAGGCTCTGACCAGATGAGCCCCCCCCTGTCCTGTGTGGTGGTGGTGGCGGTGTTTGATGGTGAAGGAGACAAAAATCTTTGGTGTGCCAACGCAGAAGAGAGAGCCCACTCACTGGATCAGCAGCCAACACCCCAGCCCGAGGGGACAAAGGATGCGTGTGTGCGAGGAGAGAGCACGAGTGCCACTTGGCTGGCTGGGAAGGGAGGCCCATTGAGCAAAAATTGTACACTCAACGACCCAACCAAATGAGGGGGGATGGTGGGGGGAGAGAGAACATTCGTAGCCGTGGTGAAGTCCTCTCACAGTTCATTATAACATGGCTTGGTCAGTCCAGTCATCTTTCCAGTTGGGGTCGGGGGGTCAGTTGTCCGGGTCGTGTAAAAAGGCAGAAGGTCATCGTCGGTGCTCTGTCCAGGTACAAGCAGAGCAGTCGGAAGGCGGCCAGCAGAACATTCTGGCAGACAAGATGGGCGGTGTCGGGAACTTGATGGGAGACAGGGGACAACAGGCTCTTCGCAGGGTGCCGCATAAGCGAGTGGAAGAGAAGCCCACGTACGACGCGACGTGTTGGAAGGCCAGGGATCAAGCACAAATTGGCATGTGCCGCGCACCTGTGACGATCCCCAGTTCAAGAAGTAGTAGTCTAGTGTCTTAAGTCAGTCACTACTTTGTACAGTGTCTTTGGGGTCAGTTTGCGTCTACCAACAGTCGTCAAAACTTGAACCCTTCCTGTGGAATCTGTGCGTTGGGGTCAAACTGGTAGCCCTCTTGAGAAGCCTGAGGCAGGAGTGATTCCTCTTGATCCTGGGGAGAGACAAGCATTTTGACACATGAGGTCTTGCCTTTAAAAAAATCAATCCCCCAAAACACCCTGTTCTAAAAATACCCCCCCCCCAAGGAGCACAACTTCATACAAAATAAGCCAGAATAAATAAAAATTGTATAAAAAACAACCACACATAATAGAATTATCAAATTAATTGAACCAAAGATTTCATTTAAATAGCAGTCAATGTTTCTGGACCCATTCCTATTTTCTGGTTGGTCAAGGATGATCTAATGATCATTTCTATTTAGTTCTAACTTCGTTTTTGCCATCTGACCAAACCACTAAATCCTTCTCAATGTCTGATTTCTCCATCTGACCAGGCATTAGCCCGAGTTCATGCAATCCTTCCCTTTTTCTGTTCCAATAATGTCTTATGTTTCAAAAGAGATCGACAATATGTACCTATTTTTAGATTCAAATTCAATTTGGGGGGAGGGGGAGACAGAAATTCATTACCCCCCCCCTGATTTAAATGATTGCAACTTTCTGGTTAGTTGATGACCAATTAAGAAAATATTTGCAGCAACAAGAACATCATGCCAAACTGAATACAGCGGAAACCATATATAACAGGCCCGGTAATAACAGGGATTTTTAAAATCCCCGTTTTTTCCTACTCTTTGTCTCTATTAAAAGTTATCGGCAATAACAGGGCCTCATCGGAGCCCAACCGGTTATAGCATGATGATTGATTGATTGGGTAGATGTTTTACGGCACGATCGACACAATTTCCGGTTATAGCAGGGACAAAGGCTCGTTACAATGTGTAAAAAGTAAGAGAGAGAGAGAGAGAGAGAGAGAGAGAGAGAGAGAGAGAGAGAGAGAGAGAGAGAGAGAGACAGAGAGAGAGAGAAACACAGTGATGGAGCAAGCCCACGAAAGCCATGCCACAGCGAGCACACGCAGCGTGTGAAGCGAGAGAGGGCTGCGGTGTGCTGCAGACCTCGATCTAGCCTGAAACCTAGCAACACACACGCGTTATGTGTCACCAACGATGTCAAGCGAAAAGAGAAAATGCCTTTCAATTGACAAAAAATACGAAATAATCCAGGCTGTTGACAAAAAGCAAGCTCCACTGGCAGAGATTTGTCGTCAGTTCGACATTCCACAAGGGTCGATTCACACCATTATCAAGGATAGAGAGAAGATAGTGGCAGCATACTCCAATGGAAAGTTTGCTCTGGATCGAAAGAAGATGAGACTACCCGATGCAGATGCTGTGGACCAAGCTCTTCTGATGTGGTTTAAGGAGGCAAGGAGAAAGTTAGTGCCAAAACCCCTGTACATGGGTACTTGTGACAAAGGAAACTACCCATGAATAAGTACAGCTGGATTAGTCCACAAATGCTCACTTTCCTTGCATTTCTGATTTAACAGGGATCGGATATAACAGGACATTTTCTCTACTCCCACCATCCCTGTTATATCAGGTTTCCACTGTAATAACATTCTGATAATGCCATTTAATGAGATTTCATTTATAATGGAGAGAAAATGCAGATCACTGAAAAACACCCGTGAGAAGTTATCAGGCAACTATTGTCGATGTAGGGGAAGGTTTGTGCAAAGGTCGACTTTGGCTGGCATGGGCAGAAATAGGTAAAAAAATATTCAGTGGAGTCTTTGCTAATGAAAATGTCCCTAAGAAAATCAGATCAGAAATGAGCAACTCCAAATTGTAAAACAGGGCAAAACATAGTTACGGTAATTCACTTGCTGCTGGCCATTTTCAGGCTCAATATCCAAAGAACGCCAGGCATTTTGGCATTTATTTTTAAATACCATTGTGACATTATATACCACCCAACAATTAACCTCTTTGCTGCCGCGCCCGTAGAATTTACAGCGTCAGATTCAGATTTTAGCTTGAAGAGAAGATAAGGTCTAGATCTAACACATCTACAAAACTGGCAGTAAACACAGAGGGGCTTACATGTATTTATTATGGACTGTATGAGCATTTTATAAGGTAGGAAAAGCCTTTTATCACTTCCTCTACTTTATCTGCAAAAACTCACACAACATGTATTCTCCTTTTTTGGGGTCTCAGTTTATCATTACTTGAATGTGCATTGTTGTTTGATGGTATTGTATTTTGGCATCACGCTACTAACTCCAACTATTCTCCATCTGTCTTTCAATGAAATCCCCCCAAAGTTATAACAATAGAAACGTGGTTCAATAAAGAATGTACATGCAGAAATTCATGAGGAAATATTCCTAAATAAAAAAATTATGCGAGGTACAGTGGGGTCACCCCTAAGCAGCCTTGGTTTATGGGATTTCCCCCGACACAGGGGCCTATTTACCTGTGACATTGAAGAGGTTAAAACAAATGCACAAGAAATTTTAAGATATCTTTAACACCCCCCCCCCCCCCGAAAATACTACTAACCATAGATCTAGTTCACTGTCACTAGTCAAGTCCCTACAGCCTTCCACTAGCCTCTACTAAACTCTGAACTCTCTACATAACTTGGATCAGCATCACAAGAAAAGTCTAGATTCAACCAGGCGCATTGAAATAAGATTGGTCCATCAGTACCAAAATGCTGCAGACTGCAACCGACCCAAAATGCGTTTTAGGTCGCCCAAAACAAAAACAAAATTTAAAAATTAAGTTATCAAGGGATGTAACTCAAATACTGCTCAATCGACTCGAGAAAGAGTCACATATCTGTGAAGACTAACCCCGAAACCAGGGGGTTAACCACCCCCCCCCCCACCACCTACGACTGAGGGGTTTCAGTAACGACAGTAACCCATAAATCGATATCCCCCCAAAACATGAGTGAGTTAACAGAAGTCAGATAAAAAGCACATATGTGTCACGACGTTGTGGAATCAGGCGCTGGTCAATTTTTCGACATGTGGAGTTATCGGTATCATTTTAAAGCTTGTTCATTTATGTTACTTTCTATGAAAAAATACTCATATATCTTGAACAAAAGTTGAAATATTTGCAATTGAAGAAAGCGGGGGTCGCCTGGTGTCGGAGGAAAATTTAGCGAGAAAATGGCTGCCAAAGTTTGACGACTTCTAAAGCTTTGCAGTCCTTAGAAACTATGTAAATTTTCATTTTCGTGCCTTAAATCAACATTTTTCCGTAAAATCCACTCAGAAATGTGTTTATAAATGGACTTTAATTCGAAGAAAATTGCCAAACGTACAGAAAAATGCTAGTTTCTTTTATTTCACTATTTTGACGAGCCCCTGATTTCACGATGCCCCACACATATATATATAATACATGACAATGCAAAACAAAACCAAAACTATAGAAGCTTACAGTGACGTGAGATGCCATCAACTATTTCTTCCCATCCCTGAAGTAGACAAAACGGACAGAAGCAATAACCTACCAGGATTTTAGAAACATCAACAACTACCACCGAAGACGATCAAACATCATTCATGAGCCATCCCACTCACAACACTTTTTAACTCACTGACTACACTTCCTGTTACTGGTACGGGACTGACTTTGCCATCTTGTTTCGAAACCTGTGCTCTCGTCACACCATGTATGGAAACAGACTCCAGTGCTAGTTTTACCACTTCTTTTGTTTCGTGCTGAGCTTGGCGGAAGTAGCGCAGTAAGTTTTTAAGTAATTGAAGGTGAAGGACAGTCACCCCAATTTAACCCTGGAAGCGCACAGGCCCTATATAAAGGGCGTGAGCTGGGCTACCCGGGAAGCGCGCAGGCCCTATATAAAGGACATAGACGATGACCCTTTTCAATGGAAAATTTCAGTATTCCTTTAATGGAAAAAGACGTAGTAATTTACAGGTCAAAGTTTAAAATACTGACCAACGATTTTGCAAGATATCTTGACATCATAGAGCGTCTCTTGGCCAAGATATCAAATACACGCTATGTGTTATCACTTGTTCCCCTGTGCTAATGTACTAATTGTTGAGTTTATCACGTTTTGCGCTTTGTATTCATTTATTGATCGCTTATTTTTGTATAGCTCATTCTTTCAGTAGTAGGTATACATCTTGGGTATCTCAGCTGATATTCCCCTGCCAAACCCCCATGTTTACAACCGGTGAAACGCTGAGCGCTTCTAGGGTTAAGTTGAACTGACCGAAACTAGCGCTGTTTAAAAAAAAAAAAGATTTGATAGTCCTGTCGAAGTAAGGGTAGAAGAAGTCGCAGGAACAAGAATCACTTATTTTCGCCATTTTCTATGCTTCTGTGTTTATTTTACTAGTACTAGTGACTAAGAATATGATGTGTCTGATAGTTAAGACCCTGGACATGTACCCGAACACTGCCAGAGTCGTAGTTTTATGGCTAGATCTAACACTAGTACTGGTGCTGTTGTTAGCACAACGAAATTACAACTTCGTGCCCTACATCTGTCTCATGTAATTCAGTATATGGGTTTGCATCAATGCACAGCCCAGCTTTAATATTTTCACCAGACACTCACACATGCATACAAATCAAAACAACACTTTGAGCTATTATTTTTCTTATTGTTGTGAATTTCATTTTATCTGGCACTTATGTGGAATTTTTTTTCTTTGGAAAACCAAATTCATGCCAATTTGTTAAAAATCATAAAAATTCAAGTATTCGACTAAGACTGCTTTTGTTTGTTGTAATAGATTAAGCTTGAACGTAACTTTATTATGTTTAAAAATCATTACTATATGGTAATTTTGAGAGTTGCACAGTTTTGAAACGCCCCCAAAATGCCAGTGTTCAGCATTAGTGACTGGTGAAAGGGCCCAGTAGTCAGTGAGTTAAAAAGAATAAAACAAAAGTGTATCAACAAAGACACAAGCAAATTGTTTTGGGAAAAAAAACAAGCAAGACATAACAGAAACAACAAAGGGAGAAAACATGTAAAACCTATCTGGGACACCCCTCAATCCATCCACACACATGTGACAGCAAAGTCACTCAACAGAATAAAACAAGGGACTTCATCAGATAAAGAATAGCTTACCTCATCCTGGAAGAAACTATCAATGATCTCATACGACAGTTTGTAGATCTCTTCATTTTCATGATTCTGTAGGTTTTCAATCTTGTCCAGGCCTGCAAGAAAAAACCCAATAAACCCCATTAATAGGATCAATGATGACTATGCAATCACTGGTGAACATCCTGAACTTAGATGGTGTGCTGTGACAACAAGAGAAAAAGGCCATGAAACTTGCATTCTGGGACTCGTTGAAAGGATGAGAGTCCCCATTTATTTTCAGTCATTGAAATCAATAAAATTCCATATTCACTTAACACTTAAAGAAGGAACTTGGGACCATTGTAGTTGCTTGCACAACAAACGATAGATGTTTAATAGGCAAGGAGGAGCAAACAAGACGAGAGCGTCCAGCAACCACCCACCAACAGCAATGGAAAAACCAAAAAACCTGCTTGGTGGTACATCACCATGACAGACGCATTGAAATGTATAAAATACAAACAGTCTTTGTGAGATGAGAGATAAGTTTATGAACTATGCATGAGAAAATAGCCAAGTAGTCAGTTACCTCCACACTCTTCAATAATTTGGCAAATCTGATCCACGTCCTCTCCAGCCATTTTGAGTATGTTGTTAATCCCATCTAAGACTACATTGACCACTTGAGCATCCTTCACTGACAAGAGATTGCAGAAGGGGGGCAGAACTCCCATCTCAACCACATAGGCCACCTGAGGAACAGAATGCAAGTCAACAATAAAAGTTTTCTTAAAATCAATGTGAAAAATTAGAGCTCTTTCTACTACAAGAAAAATTTTGAAAAATTGCCCATTCTTGGACATCAAGACAAAGGTTGACCTTTGACAATAGTGACTTTATCATTCACCCCTATACTGTTAAATTTTGGCCAGGTCAAAGTTTTAAGCCAGCTTTAACGAAAGTGTCCTGCATTAAGCATTTAAAAAAAAGTTTTGAACATTAATTCACCGAAACGTGTCAGATCCATAGATTATTGAAAGGAGCATAACTGCACGTAATCAAATAGGTCAAAAGATAAAAGTCGACTCAGCCATATCATGATACAAAAACAGGTGAACATGCACAAGAAACAACATCAAACTCACTAGTCAGTTTTTGTTTTTAGTAAGTTTTAAAGCGTTTTCAGCACAATCAAGTCATCTAGGTGCTGAAGAAGAGAGGTGTTACAAGAGGGTAACAAGCACACAGAAGAAGGGCAAATACGGATAATAGATGACCGATAAGAAAGAATGAGCGAACAAACCACTTGGTCAGTTTTATGGGTATTCTATAATCTTAATGACAACAAAAAGAACAGTAACCAAGCAGTAGACTGCCTTCTAAATGTCATGCTTTTTCTTGTAGCCAAGAATTATGACACAGTGATACAACCATGTTAAAAAATAAAAGAAACACAGCATCACAAAACTGTAAGTCTTGATCGCCAATTACCTGTTCTTTCTTGCCGCTGATAGTCAAGTTACTGATAGCCCAGGCTGCTTCTTTCTGAGTTTGGAAATCACCCTGCAACAAATGAACAGAAACAAACATTATGCAGACCAGATTATAATTATACACAAGAAAATTTGATTTGATAAAACTAGCTGGCTATGTTTTAGTTTCTAGTGTACCATGACTATTCAGAAAAAAAGCAGAGGTCTGTAAAATGATAACGAGTACCATGTCCATTTCTTGTCATTTTTTTCTTCTTCTCTAAATTATGTTGCAGTAATTCCACGAGAACAACAAGGTACAGATTTGAGCTGAAAATAGAGCAAAAACAAACTAAAACACAACTTCTCTTTAAGTAGACAGTTTACTGTGAGTTTGTACAACGGATGCCACATTCTACCTGAAAAGCTGACAAGAATATATGAAGCGATACCAACATTCAATAAGCCCCCTACCCTAGTTATTACATAGCTGATGCTTTAACTCACTGACTACGGTTCCCGCCACAGGTATGGGGCGGACGGTCGGTTCATAGGTACGGATCCCGTACCCTCGACGGGATGGACTCCAGTGCTAGTTTTGCCACTTGTTTCGTTTCATGCCCAGTTTGATGGAAGTTTCGTGGTAACTTTTTAAGTAATTGAAGGTGAAGGGCAGTCACCTCATCTGGGGTTGACTTGACCGGAACTCGCGCTGTGTTTTTTCTATACAAATGATAGTCGTGTCGAAGTAACAGTCGCATGAACAAGAATCGCACAATTTAGCTATTTTCGATATTTCTGTTCGTTTTGCTAGTTCTAGTGACTCAGGATATGATGTGTCTGATAGTTAGGACCCTGGATATGTACCCGAACACGGCCCAAGTCGTAGTTTTAAGGCTAGATCTAGCACTGGTGTTGTTCGCGCGAAGAAATCACAACTTCGTTCCCTACATCAGTCTCATGTAATTCAGTGTATGGGTCTGAATAAACGCACAGACCAGCTTTTATATTTTCACCAAACACTCACACATGGATACAAATCAAAACAAAACACTTTGAAATTTTATTTTTGTTGTTGTGAATTTCATTCTATCTGTCACGTCTCTGGAAATTTTGTTCGAAAAATCAAATTCATTTCAATTTTGAAAAAAATCATAAGAATTAAAGTATTAGACCTAGAGAACTTAAATATTTTGCAATACATTAAGTTTGAAAGTAACTTTAATGTGTCAAAAAATAATTACAATAAGGTAATTCTGAGAGTTGTGGTGGTGTTTTGAAATACCCCAAAAAATGCCAGTACTCAGCGCTAGAGACTGGTGAAAGTCAGTGAGTTAAAAAGATGTCATCTTAAAAAAAACTGTTCACAGCTTTTGAAAGCAAAGACAGACTGGTCTTGTGAGAGAGTGAAAACCCATTTGTCTACAAAAACAGTTACACTAGTCTTATCTCTCCTGGGTGAAAGTACAGACAGACTAGCCTAATGAGTCCCAGTGAGAGAGGCTAATGATATGTACTCACTCTGTTGAGATGGTGGATAATCAAAGGGATGAGGCTGGCGTCTATCACAGCCTGCACCTGTTGCTGATTCCCAGCTGTGATGTTGGACAAGAACCAAACTGCTTCCTGGGGACGGGAAATACCGTGTGAGTATGAGGAAAGACAAACCACCCACACACCATAAGTGATTTAGTACTGGGAGGAAACAAACAAGCAAGACAGACAGAAACGAGTGAAGGAGAGTAAACAAGAAGAACAAGTGGTGTCCAAACCCTGCTTGAGAAACTTCTCAAGTGTAGCAACACACAACTACAGATGATTTAACACTTTCCATCCACGCAACACCTGTACCCACGGACCAGAATACAGATGCGGTACATCAGTACTACACCTGTTTGGTTTTAGTAAAGGTTTTACACAGTGCTTGCAACTGCATAAGGTCATATGAGCGCCTAAGGGTGGATGTCAACAGAGAAGTCCTTACATTAGGTACCGCAGACGGCCCGTTTTCAAGGCAGACAGCTACGACTGAAGCCAGATTTGGACAAATTCATCCAACTATTAGCTGGTTTTAATTTTTGTAAACACCAATAAAAATGATACCACTGTTTTCTGTGTCTTTCCTTCTCCATGACGAACGAGAAACTGACACTTATGATTGCATATTTAGTTTTTAATTGACTAAAGTTTAACACGGAAAAACTCGTCCGTCTCGCAATTTTGGGCACTTACATTTGGGGGGTACTTGTTTAAAATTTCGATTTCTCAGTCGTGAATCATAGAATTTTCTTGCGGTTTGAAACATAAAAACCTGGGATTTCAGGAGAATGTGTTTATATTTCTATTCCGAGCGGAAAGCATGAGTGGTACGATGTAAACATGAAGAAAGCATTTTAAAATATGAAATTCGACACAAATCGGGCTATCCATGCCAGGATCATATTCCTAGACATCTCTACCATCTAGTTTATGTGTTTAGAAAAGCCAACTACGTTCCACGAAGTAGAAATATTACTTTTTCTGAAGTGGGGTAACAACCACTTTCGGGAGATCGTCATTCTGCCATTGCGGCTGTTCCATCGCCCATTGCCACCCCCATCTGACTTGACCCAACCAGCAGACGATTATATGATGGTTCAGAAAAAGAAACATTCGATAGATCTGTTTATGGCGTCAATTTATGTAAGTGTTATCATAATTTTCTTTTAGGATACTTATGAATATCGTGTTTTGAAAAATACGACTAATCGGCCATCACTTGCCGTGTGAATGGATTGTTATTGTTTGGTGGGAATCACGCCGACCTACATTTCCACCACCTCACAGTGAATTAATTGCGATCTATACAAATGTATCGCTTCGTGGTGGTATTTTTGCTGTCTTTTCAACTAAGAACACCTTATTTATTATTCTAAATGCATCGAAATCTAAGCAGCTCTGGTCGACAAAGTGAAAGAATAAAGCCATGAAGAGTTGAACTGGGAGTTCTATTTATAGTAACATGTCATCTCACACAACTAAACACTCGAATTGGAAGGGGGTTACCGGGTGTTAGTGTTACCGAGGGAAATATTCGTAGATCTATTGTTTGGCATTTAATTTGGTAACAAAAAAAGGCTAGATCTACGCTCTTGATTGGTGGATACTCAATGATTGAATCAACCAGCCTTTTTACGTATTCTTAGACATAGTTAGACTTAGATGTCACCTGATAATTGGAGAAATAACCCCCCCCCTCTTTCTTCCATCCACTTACTGGACATACGATGATACACTGTATTTCCCCAGCCACTGGTTTCTTTCTCAGCAAAAACGATAAATAAATCTAGAACTAGATCTCTATATTATACAAGATGAACCACGGTAGAACAATATGTTGATTTAATTCCAATTTTTAAACCCCCTGAGCAGAAATCTTAATTTTATGAACCAATATTGATGACTTTTTTCACATTATATTGTCCATTTCCATGTTTGGAAGGGTTTTACTTTCTATAAACTAATTCAACGTACAGAGCCTGAAAAGAGCTTTAATTTGATATATAATGCAGCCTTGTAGCACAATTTGTTGATTTTATATGAATTTTTTTCCAGTCGGCAGACGTTATAACTTTCACTCAATAATGGAAGGTTTTTGGGCATTAGGGCCTTATTATGGAGTGTTATGAGAGGTTTTAGTAAACAATTTTCATTTAGCCTCATAGAGCTTGCATTGAGCTTTAATTTGATCTATTATTTAGCCCTGTAGCTTAATTTGTTCACTTGTTATGATGCTTTTGCCCGAGGATGTACCAGAATTCCCCTAATTTTTTTCCAAGAGGCGTTTTTTGCACCGAAGCCCACTTCAGAAGAATCCAGAAAAGTTACTTATAGTCAGAGAGGTCTGAAAAAAAGTCAGCTAAGTCTATGCAATGCATGTATTTGTAATGATTGTGTGCTTTTCACTAATGAGGAGGCAGTTTTGACTAATTTGGAAGAGGTTGAAATAGGGTTCTGAGCTCTTAATGACAAATTTTGGCATAAAAAACAACAACCTCACCTTGGCTTACCTCAAAACTAGAAAACAGTACAATAAATAAGACTACGAAGATGCAGTTAACAGCCAACAATAAACAAAATGATCTCGTCTATATACAAAGGAATTCATTTTTATCATTGCAACTACTGGGTACAGTTCAGTCTTAACACTTAATTTGTTGCTTAGTAATAAACAGTTTTACAGTAGTTGCAAAACAAAAAGGTTATGCGAGGGCTGAAAATTGGAAATTTACTAGAAACATACAAAGAAAATGAGAATGAGAGATAGGATGATAGATGTTTTGACAAAAGAGGTGTAAACCACACCAGAGCACTCGCCAACCACCCACCACAATTGTAAGGCTGAGAAACAATATATACGAAGATACACCACTGTCAGACTTCATCAGGGCAACAGAACAAGTGGATCAGAAACCTTGAACACCATAGTAGGCACCAGGGTCTTGGCTCAAGAAAAAGGAAACCGTTCATGTACGCACAGAAACCAGAGGTAGCAAGTGGGGTTTGAATCCTCAACGAGCAACAGCCCAACAGGGCATCTCATTTCATATGCACTCCTCTTTCTTCATGACTCGGGCCACCATCTGGTCTGCCTCACACAAGCACACACCTCCCGTACAACAAACACACACACAGATATACAAGTTTAACCATTAACTATAACCTTCCTAAGTGAAGTGATAACCAGTCACTCTTACATCAGAAGCATACAAACAATCAAACAGGTTTCCGTATTCATGTCTTGATAATTTCATCATGTCCAGATGAACGAAGGCCTGACATATTGACAACAAGAGACAGATGTTGAAGGAGAACTTCAGATTACACACAAAGAAATGTTCAAATATTTCCTGACTCCACCAACACAACTCGGACCCTTTAGCTGGTACACCGCTTTGACCTGGTCTGTGAGATCCAACTTAGAGCTTTTAGAATACATCCCAGCAGAAAAATGGATCTACAAACACGAGTAAAGAAGAAAACAAAGTCAGAATAAAAAAGAACATTGCACTGAATGAACCACAACCCCGTTCGTTACCTTGTTGATTTTTTCCTTTGGATGTGTGAGCAAAGACGAAAAGTGTTGCAGAGCATTGCAGTTTAGAACTGCCTGTGTCTGTTCATCTGTGCCAGTGACAATGTTGCCCACAGCCCTCAAAGCTGCAGTCTGAGGAACAAAATATGTATTAGTTACATTTTAATGAGTTTTTCAGCATTTACTCCACAAACAGGTCATATAAATGATGAAGATTATCGGTGTTACTAAAGAGTAAAAGATAAAAAAAGTAGGACGAATTAGGATGAAAGATCTTTGATGTGATAGGCAGAACAAACCGAACAACACCCGTCTACCGCACAAAAAATACAGATCAATTTTTTATACAAAATGCATTGACTACCTCAAACAGTCTACAACTACCAGAAGTAAATAATTTATCAAAGTAGCGACTAGAACTAATAGAGACGTGAGATTGCAAAGAGTAGAGCACCAACTAAAGGGCATGATCATAGCAACAGTGACAAAGAGAGATGACAAATCCACAATGCGTCACAACAATGAGAACACTTTGCTAGTACAGCTTGCAACAATATTAATAACAAAAATAAAGGTACC
>NW_004797508.1:368568-380430 GCF_000002075.1 Aplysia californica
AATGCATGTATTTGTAATGATTGTGTGCTTTTCACTAATGAGGAGGCAGTTTTGACTAATTTGGAAGAGGTTGAAATAGGGTTCTGAGCTCTTAATGACAAATTTTGGCATAAAAAACAACAACCTCACCTTGGCTTACCTCAAAACTAGAAAACAGTACAATAAATAAGACTACGAAGATGCAGTTAACAGCCAACAATAAACAAAATGATCTCGTCTATATACAAAGGAATTCATTTTTATCATTGCAACTACTGGGTACAGTTCAGTCTTAACACTTAATTTGTTGCTTAGTAATAAACAGTTTTACAGTAGTTGCAAAACAAAAAGGTTATGCGAGGGCTGAAAATTGGAAATTTACTAGAAACATACAAAGAAAATGAGAATGAGAGATAGGATGATAGATGTTTTGACAAAAGAGGTGTAAACCACACCAGAGCACTCGCCAACCACCCACCACAATTGTAAGGCTGAGAAACAATATATACGAAGATACACCACTGTCAGACTTCATCAGGGCAACAGAACAAGTGGATCAGAAACCTTGAACACCATAGTAGGCACCAGGGTCTTGGCTCAAGAAAAAGGAAACCGTTCATGTACGCACAGAAACCAGAGGTAGCAAGTGGGGTTTGAATCCTCAACGAGCAACAGCCCAACAGGGCATCTCATTTCATATGCACTCCTCTTTCTTCATGACTCGGGCCACCATCTGGTCTGCCTCACACAAGCACACACCTCCCGTACAACAAACACACACACAGATATACAAGTTTAACCATTAACTATAACCTTCCTAAGTGAAGTGATAACCAGTCACTCTTACATCAGAAGCATACAAACAATCAAACAGGTTTCCGTATTCATGTCTTGATAATTTCATCATGTCCAGATGAACGAAGGCCTGACATATTGACAACAAGAGACAGATGTTGAAGGAGAACTTCAGATTACACACAAAGAAATGTTCAAATATTTCCTGACTCCACCAACACAACTCGGACCCTTTAGCTGGTACACCGCTTTGACCTGGTCTGTGAGATCCAACTTAGAGCTTTTAGAATACATCCCAGCAGAAAAATGGATCTACAAACACGAGTAAAGAAGAAAACAAAGTCAGAATAAAAAAGAACATTGCACTGAATGAACCACAACCCCGTTCGTTACCTTGTTGATTTTTTCCTTTGGATGTGTGAGCAAAGACGAAAAGTGTTGCAGAGCATTGCAGTTTAGAACTGCCTGTGTCTGTTCATCTGTGCCAGTGACAATGTTGCCCACAGCCCTCAAAGCTGCAGTCTGAGGAACAAAATATGTATTAGTTACATTTTAATGAGTTTTTCAGCATTTACTCCACAAACAGGTCATATAAATGATGAAGATTATCGGTGTTACTAAAGAGTAAAAGATAAAAAAAGTAGGACGAATTAGGATGAAAGATCTTTGATGTGATAGGCAGAACAAACCGAACAACACCCGTCTACCGCACAAAAAATACAGATCAATTTTTTATACAAAATGCATTGACTACCTCAAACAGTCTACAACTACCAGAAGTAAATAATTTATCAAAGTAGCGACTAGAACTAATAGAGACGTGAGATTGCAAAGAGTAGAGCACCAACTAAAGGGCATGATCATAGCAACAGTGACAAAGAGAGATGACAAATCCACAATGCGTCACAACAATGAGAACACTTTGCTAGTACAGCTTGCAACAATATTAATAACAAAAATAAAGGTACCACACTATAGAAAAGCAACCAGTTTAGTTTTAGTTTTAGTTGAGGTTTTATGGCGCTCGCAACTGCACAAGGTCATACGCGCGCCAGAAGATTAGAGGTGCCACAAGAGAGTAACAAACATAAAAAAAAGAAGGGGAGATAAGGACGATATATGTTTGATAGGAAAGAAGCAAACCACACAAGAGCACCTGCCAACCGACTTAAACAATGGCTTGATCCTTCAACAAACATACTACAGTTAATAGTTGAGTGGTCTTTTACAGCTACAATAACCAGCTAAATTTTGTCAGCAAGTGAGAAGAACAATATAAAGGCTGAAAAGAAGTGGACATATTTGAAAGATCCCAATAAATTATTTTCATCCCTGTCTTTCTGCATAACAATGATCATAGCTGGCAGTTTCCGGATTTGTGTGAGTATAACTGCCACCCCACAGTAAATCTCAATGTTGCGCTCTAGGTCAAACAGCTGGAAGGTGGGGGAGGGGAGAAGAGCCTCCCATTTAAGCTTTACTCCAGCAGAACACACACACACAATACCACTGAAATCATCCCTACAATGCTCTTACCTGCACTTTGACATCCTGGTGGCAGAGGAGAGGGACAAGGAAGGGGACCACACCGCTGTCGATGACCATCTGGATCTGGTCATTACCCCCATCCGTCAGGTAGGACAGGGCCCACACTGTGTCCACCAGAATCTGGAGATGGGGGAGAAAGTGGTCTTGTTAAAAACACAAGTAATAAACAATTAAAAAAGAGGGCAGTTACAAAGAATTAGGCTATCTTATCTAAGTCAATTACCCCCCCCCCCCCATACTGCCGTCTTAGGAAAAAAGGATGAATATCGCAAATTGGGTCAAATAGAGATATCGATACCATGTGAAAGAGTATGAAAAGCTGCATCTTTTGAACCAGTGGCCATTACATTAAGAGATGTCCAAATACTTTATTTTGGTATTGGAAGTATCGTCATAATTTTTTCTTTTTAATTTATCTTATATTTTATGAAAGAAAGACGAATCTCTGGTCCTACTGTGAAAAAAGGACGAATACCTAGAGGTTCGTCCCCAGTTTACGAAAAAGCGACGAATATACCGATATTCGTCCTTCTTCGCCAAAACATGCCTACGTAACAATGCCACAGGTCTTTGGATGAAATACCAAAAGGCTCAAATCCTGGCATATCCGGCGTTGATCCCCGCAGTGTCAAGTGTGTTGCACGCAGTAAGACGACAAGCACCACTGCTTGTGTACACTCACCAGAATTTGAACCCCCGATCTTTGGCTCCACCGGCAAAGCGCAATTAAATAACAGTCTGAAAACACTTACATAAAACCAGACGAACCTCAAATATCACAGAAACGAAAAATCCAGGACTTTATTATTTGACAACGTCGGGTGAAAGAAAGACGAATATCGCTATTCGTCCTTTTCCCATGAAAAGCTAATTAAAACTTCATCAATCTGTTATGAAAGAATGACTTTTGTCTTCTAACACAATTTTTTTTTATATTTCCTAACAAAATTTTAACTACAAGTGCATAATTGCACCATCCTTCCTCCTGCAAAAAATCAAGTTAAAAATAAAATAAAAAACTTTTTAAACGTGAGACGAATAAATTTGATTTTTTGGCCCTCCTGGAAAATGGGTATGTCGCGATATTCGTCCTTTTCCCCCAAGACGGCAGAATAGGTAGAGATGACAACCCCCCCCCCTCCCTCCATCATAAGCAGAGATCACTATAATAACCCCATCATGGAGAAGGAACCAAAAGCAACTCACGTTGACATCTGAGTGGTGGATAAGAGTGCACAATGCTGGTAGAATTTCCTCGATAGTCTCCGCTGGAGGTGGCGGGTCCTTGTTCCGACACAGGTTGACGATGACCCACGCCACGTTACGCAGAAAGGGCAGTGGGATGTTGGGATTGATAAAGGTCAACAGGTGCTGGACAGCACCCAGGCTGATCACATAGTTCCTGCATTCGGGACCGTCACCTGCAAACATACATTGTAGTTGCAGTTCCCAGTCAGAACAATGAAGGCAGCATTTTGCTAAGAACAGACACCCCCCTCACCCCCCCCCCCCCCCCGTAGTTGGCTTAAAAACAAAGTTTTTGAACTCAGCAAAACATATTTGAAAAGCAAAAAAGTAAAAGAGAACATATCTGGTAAGCCATCTCAGGAACCCTTGAGATTTTAAAATAATTCTGACATAGGTAATTACAGAAAATCCCTCTTACACATAAAAACACATTTGGTCTCATTTCTATACTTTTAAGAATTTAGAAGGAAAAAAATAGGTAAAAACCCCCAAACTTACCAATAATATTACCCAAAGCCCACACAGCCTGTTCACAGACATTCTGATGTGGCGACCGCAACAGCTGCAAGAAAAATGGTACAGCACCTGGAGAACAAAAACATTAAATACATTAATAATGATTACCGCTAACAGCACACAAAAATAAGCAATACACAATAAAAACTAGAACTCCCCAGAGTGTCAACATATTTACCTACCTTTAAAAAATCACCACAAATCATTCCACACCATTAAAAAAAATATATACTCTAAACAAAAATTCACATCCCAAATGCAGGAGATTACGTGGAAAAAAAAAGTGAACGCATAATGATGGGCATCGTTCATGTAACCATACAAACAATTCACACACTTTTCGGCATTCAATAAATTCAGACCACCAAAGTAGACCTGTAGCAAAACATCGCTCCAATTGATGAAATAGGCTTTCTTTTTAATATTATTACCAAATCTAGTCTTGAAAATACATTATTTTTCGTCAACACTGACAAATCCAATGAGGAGCAAAAGTAGAAAATAGGGAGAACATATTTTCTTATAATACGACAGAACTATTCTCAGACCAAGAAAAATTTTTATAAATATATATTTTATGTGCTGGTTGAAAGTTATACACAAAGAATGAAGCCATACCTGCATTGACCACAGCCTGCGTTTGAGCTGAAGTGCCAGAGGCAATATTTGTTAAAGCCCATGCAGCCTCGAACTGTAAAGATGGACTGGATGAGAAAGAAAAGAGGAAGTTCTTAAACATCTAACACTGAAAAACAAAACACTACCAAGTGAACAGTAGCAGAACATAATCTATAGAAAAAGAAATATAAAAAACCCACAATTCATTAAAAGGCAAGGACTTTCCAAGGCAATATTAAAAACAAAACAACAATAAAATTATGTTTTCTTTCAAATTCTTTGGCAAAAATTATTTAAAGAGAGAGTAAATATATCTCACTTGTCATCTCTTGACAAACAGTTGACCAAGATGGGAAGGATACCAGATGTAATTAGATCATCAATTGGGGGGTTCCGATCACTTGACAATAATTTCCTGCAAACAAAAAGAAAAACTCAGGTTAGCTTTGTTCATGACAAGAAAAAGAAACTCCCCCAAACCAACATTTTCATCTTTCTTGTGCACAATAAAAAATTCTAAAGAAGCTACACATATTTTCATTTTCAAAGGTACTTTATACATCAAGGAAAATGTACAAAATTTAAGAGTGAAAACAACTACAAGGCTGGTACATATCGACTGCTCATCCCAATTTGAAACCAGAAACGTGTTTTCCCTTTTACCAAACGCATGGACATTTTTTTAAACAAATGCTTGTATACACACCAAAGGCTCCAAATTACAGAAATGAACGAAACTACAACTTGGCACATTAAAGGAAGACCAAATCTTATTTACAACACCCACGGACACAATAAAAATGAACACCCCCCCCCCCGTTGCAACACATAAATTACAACAAAACTTAACAGCATCTCACCATATACAAAAGTAGATGAATAAGTAGGCAGAATGTTGGAGCAAGAAGTCAGAAACCCCAGTAAGTGACTCACCTGGCTGCTTGAACAGCACCTAACTGAACCTCTGGCTCAGGGCTACTGGCATTGGCAACGATGGTTTCCAGGGACTGGGTAGTGGGTTTCTCATTATCTTCAGAATCGGTGCTGTCTTGAGTGGGCACATTGCGCCGTTTCAGCATGTGCTCTTCTTTTTTATTCTGAACATCAAAGTTAAACACACAAAATAATTTAACTTAAAATAAGGAAACTAAAGTTTTTAAAAAGAAAAGAAAAGAAAACAACAAATAAATAAAAAACCAATGTAAATGTCTTTTTGAAGTAAATAGAAATACAATTAATATACTGAAAGATTTCAATCCCTGAAGTTACATCCTGCAAAATCAAGAAAATAATTATGATGTAAATCATATTATAAAAAAGATTGGTTTATAGCGAGTTTGAAACCTTCCTAACTTAAACTGCACAGTAATTTTCCCAGAGCATCTTAAATTTAGAAAGGTTGCAAAACATTAAAACAGAAAAATGCACTGAATTTTGGCAAAGAAAATAGATTGATATTCACATTGCAGGCTTCTGGTACTGAATCATGAGAAAATGAAGAAGTTACAAAGTGGTTACTAGATAGTTGTTTACTACAAGCGCACATTTGATCACGATGTAGAATACAACATTGTCGCAGATAGGTTAAACTTTATATATTAGATGCTACTTTGTGAAATTCCATGTAATGGTATCTAAATTTTTGTTCAAAATGTCGTTCCATACTTTTCGCATGGCATGAACAGCAGAAAGGGAATCACTGCTGAACTAGGTAACGCCTACTGCTTAACTGCAGTAAAACGAGGCTGCTCATTGGACAGCATCAATTTAAATTCTCTAATAGGAATTTTCTCCACAACACCTTCAATTTTCTACAAGTACACAGCAATAACTTTTTAAATTATACTTATTTTCAAAAAGTGAAGAGTATTTCCCTAGCGGAATTTTGATCTTTATGTCTGTGCTGTTTACAGATTAGAGGTACCTTTTTTTTTTCTGAAATGAAAGATTTTAAAATTCAGGAAAACCGGTCATCAAGTATACATCCAACTGTTATTCTATAATATTACTATGAACTGTGGCACAAAGTATAACCATTTTCACACAAGAAAGAAAACAAGACCAGGCTGTATGGAACAAAGCACTTACTTTTCGCAGCTCAACTGTGACTTCTGTTCGTCTCCGACGCATTTCCTGTGAAAGAAATGGGTTTGTACACAAAGAATTAAAGCCATCAACAATTATACAAATAAAATAGAGAAATAGGCAGTGAATAACTTGTCTTACTGTGTATAAGCCCACAACCACCCACAATACTGTTTCCCCCTCCCAATTTCTTTGACGAGACTTTCTCTTACAACTTGAGAAACAGCTGAAATGTCAAGATGCTGCCTTAGGCCTTATATAAAAAATAGCAGGAAAAAAGCCCACCCAAATGAAATCTTTATGCAAACGAGGCAGATTGACCACTTATAACTTACTACGGAACTTGAACAGATTGGTGATGAAAAAAGGCCAGGACAATAGATTTTGTGAGATGATAAAAGCAGAGAAATGAGTGGTGACCAAACCACCATGGTTCATTTCAAACCATGTACATAAATTTAAGAGAGACAAAAGAATGTGACGAGAAGGGAGAAGGCCAAGAGGATGAGGATATGGGGGTTAGGGGATGGATATCATCAGTGTGAAGAAAGCGTTTGCTTATTAGGTTTGTCAAGTTTCACATGGTGACCATGGTCTAAAATGTAAAATTCCCATATTGTAAAATAAAACAGAGCTGCTAACCAAATTAACAAATCATGTTTTATAACATCTTGTACTACAAGTCAGGGAAAATCCATAGAAATCGACACCTTTGAACGTTACCTCCAAATAATTTAGCAATGCCCACCGAGCGCGTTTTGTTCTGCCATTTTTTGGCCCCCGCAGCGGGGGTGTTTCGTGGGACGCACTAACGCAAAGGTTGTTGTCTTCAACTCGCTCTCACGCCGCTTCTCGTGAATGGATATGAATGAAAATTGGCAGCCAATCAGAAAAGAGGTCAATCTCGTAGTATGCAGTTTGACAACATTGTACCCATCCAAAAAGTAGTCGAAAACGTTTGCGAAAATGGTTGATGTGGTGCGCTTTGAAGATTTTTCGGAGCTGTGATTTGTCAAACTGACTGATACGTTGCACACCATTTTTCTTTATTCCCTTAAAATTTCATGCTTCTGTGTTTAGCGGTTTTCCCGTAATCTTTCAAAATGTGGGAGTAACTAAGGGGAAAAAGCTGCATTGCCATTTGCGCGTGCTGGATGAACGACCGACCGGCGGCTGGGAAATTTCAACTGAGTGACGTCAGCAGCCATCGGTTGCCTTGGGCGATACAAACGAGGCTTATGTGAACCGGAAAGGGGTGGGGTGGGGTGGGGGGGGGGGGTGGGGGTGTAAGGATACTTGAAAACTAAATGGGGGCCTTAATAACTTGCGTTTTTGTTGCATTTTAGTCAAAATACAATAGATGTAGTCATTTTTATTTGCTTGATTGCATGACAGAAGAATAGAAACAGAAAAGCAAACATCTTGAGAAGTGGAATGGTATTGTGTTTGCGTTATGATAGCCTATTCCCCCTCTTGGGAAAGCACACACTTGAACTCGTCCTGTAGGCTCTGTCTGAAAAGTAAGGCATTAAGATTGCTATTAAAGAGTACGGTACTTATTTAGTCCAGTCTGGGAAGATAGTCCCGTTTATACATTGTTATCGTTCACACGTGCGTGCGCGCGCATGAGAGAGAGAGAGAGAGAGAGAGAGAGAGAGAGAGAGAGAGAGAGAGAGAGAGAGAGAGAGAGAGAGAGAGAGAGTGTTTGTGTGTGTGTGTATGAGTTGTGGCCTACACATGCAAAATATTCCCATGACTTGTAAACTATATTATCTGAACGCATCTTAATCTACCACACAATAGGATACTGTCCAACAATGGATATACACAGAGACGATCTTATTTTCTATAACAAAGTATGCATGCTTTTACTAGTAGAGAACTGGATTTATTAGACTAATAAATCCAGCTCTCTACTTACATATTTGTGACAAATTGATCCAGAGCATTGCTTGGAAATGAGGAACATTTTATGTTTCCAAAGTTTCATTCAAATATCAGGACTTTGGGAGAACATATGACTGATAATCTTTGTAAATCTTAAAGAACGTCACTTTTTTACCTGATAATGTCTTTACAACTCAAAAAGTATGACAGATATTAAAAATCTGACAGCATGACTAGATTCTGCATTAAAAAATGTACTAGACCGCCACGTTTCATTTACATATTCCAAGAAATAGACGAGCTATGACAAATTGTCTCAAAACGCACCGAAAACTGCCACATTTTTACCTATCCTATTAAACGTCTTCATAACTCAAAAAGTAGGATAGCTATGAAAAATCTGAAAGCAGGACTAGATTCTGCACTAAAAAATGTACTCGGTTGCCAAGTTTCTTTTAAATACTCCGAGAAATGAGCGAGTTATGGCAAATATTGTCTCAAAACTCACCAAAGAATGTCCCATATTTTGGGTTTTTCCCCATAATAATAAAAGTGTACCCAAAATTAATTGATTAAAAAATTTGTAACTTTTTTGTTTATTGATGGATTTCAAAATTCATAAAATGTTCAATTCTCTGTGAAGATACAGCTTCAAAATGCACATATTTGCAAACATTTTCTGGCAAAAAAAGGGTTTTCGTGGTCATTGCTACTTTATATGTAAAACCTCGCCAGTTGAGAAACTTGTTGGAGAACTAATGAGACAAAGAATGAGAGAGCCCACGAATGTCAACAATGTAGACCGGAGTGAATGAGTGGGGAGGGTGTGGCTTGCACAGACCAGAACGCATCGCGTGATAGGCCAGCCTAGTTTAGATTTATCTAGGCCTACCATTACCATGCCTCTCATTTCTCCGATGCGGGGATGGAGAGGCCACCGTGATGCGATGGATGGAGCGAGTGAGTGACGTGCGCAAGCAGACGGAAAGCACCACAGGGTGTGCTGGGGTGGGGGACAACATAACGGGCGAGTTAGCCTAGTTCTGATCCCCAACGCCGAGCTGTCAACATCGCTAGCGCTAGAGAAAGAAACCTGATTCGATTTATGATCAAGTATGGCCTAGAGGTCATGTTGAAACAAAATCACCATCAGGGGAGATAAACAGAAATAAACAGAACACCAAACTCATAGTTAGGCCTTCATTGTTATTTCCATTGAATTTACGAATTTATTACTGCATCCCTTATAACGAGAATCCTGCTACAACAAACATTTCGCACCAGTCCCATCCCTCTTGTTATAACAGGATTCCAAAGTATCCAGTTTATTCTCACCCTGGGTGAGAATAACCACTCAGAAAAATTATATCCGGACTCGAGTTTAAATAGAGCTAGCTCAGCTGGCCTTTAAGAAGATCATTCACACTAATCAGATCTAGATCTTGATCTAGATCTAGATAAAGATTAGCCTAGTGTGAAAATCGCAGCAAGAACAACTGATAACAAAATGTCTAGCCTACATTTCATCTTTTACAACTATGAACTAGAATCTAGAGGGCCCTTTCCATTTAAAATCAAGATCATGTCCTGATGAACACGGAAACAAAGTCAACCTGTGACTGTGACAAACTTTACTTTTTAAAATTTAAGGCTGACTGACCTTAGGCTACATCTAGATATCTAATCTAGATCTAGAATCTAGAGATCTACTAAAATAAAATTTCAAAAGTCGTGTTTTACTATCGTATCCATATGACGTGGGGAACTTGGGCCCCCACTTTTCAAAGAGGAAATTTACTCATTAATCCAATCCGTACTACGGCCATACACGCTTTTTTGTACAGATTTAGCAGTCTGTCAAAATGATTTTTTGAGAAATACTGAAAGTTTCAAAGAGATCTTTAACTACAAGTGTGAAAATGTGAAGAATACAACCCCTAGAGTACAAAATGACCCCTGGCATACGGATAGGGCAGGGTTAAAAGGCAGTGGTTTCAGTTTCAGACTCAGACAGAACACAGTCAAGTGTGACACAGTACAGGCTAGATCTAAATCTACACTACAGTAGTCTGTAGTAGAAAAATATCACAAGTTGGCCTCGGGAATCAAATAAACAACTGGCCTCTATTATTAATATGCTATCTTTCCAATTTCACCACTAGTCTAGATCTAGATTCTAGATCTAGACACCTAATCTAGAATCTACCTGCTCCGAGCAGGAGGATGATAATCATTATGGCTGGCACTGTACTTGAATTGAATGTTCTTGAGAAAAAAAATCGACTCACGTCTGCATCCTTGCCCTTGTTCTTGAACATCAGACCCCTCGTCCCCTTTCCTGCCGGATCGGTTGCCATATCTGCGATATAATAACGATGAACTGTAGCCTGTGTCTACAAAGTTAAATATTCTATCAGTTTAGTCAGTTTCTTTCTTTCTTGATCCTCTTCACACCTTAGAAATGTCGGACTTGATCATGCTTTCCGTCAAATATGTTACGGGCAATCTGATTGGACAAAAATTTGAGTAATTAGAAAAAAATTACTGAAGGATAAAAATGTCTTAAATAATTTTTTAACATTTAATATTATAAGCTTTTGAAGCAACTTGATTATTTTTTTAAATTCAAAGACAAAAACTGTAATATTTCGTCGCAGCATCCCAATTTTGCATTTGCGTAAAAATAACTATTTTGTAAGAATACTAATTGAAAAATATAATCTAAACCTGTTTCCCCTTATTTTTCATAAAGTATTTTGATAGCAATACACCCTTTTCAATATTCCGATCAGGTTTATGTCAAGATCACCGTTAAAATAATTTGTTTCGTCACATTGAACTAGAAAAAATTAGCCAATGACCAATGAGTTTGCAACAGTAAACCATTTGTCCGTTCCTACTAATTTATGCGATACTGTATTTTCTAAGACAAAGCTAAGCCAGGTTCAGTTTGGTATCTGATCACGGGGTGGGGTCAAGAAGAACATAATAATATTCTATTTATTATCATACTTGTTTTACTCTTCTGTTTGCTGTATTTTATCATTTCGAATTCTAAAATCTTTGACTAAGTAAAGAGGAAAAGAAGAAAAAAACATATGAACTGAGGATGAATCAGAACAGGATTAAAGTAGCATAACTCTTTGTCCGTGAAATCTTTATCAATTTTGTCAGTTCCCTCCCCTG
>NW_004797508.1:380784-388527 GCF_000002075.1 Aplysia californica
TAGCTGCAATAACAACAACAATGATAATAACAACATTAACAACTATCCCCCCCAAAACAACAACAACAAATTATAGCATTTGTGTAGCGTGCATTCCCGTTCAAAATCAAGCTCTGTGCGTTCCACAATCCATAGGCCTATTACGAAAAGATATCTTCAACCAATGCCAACAATAATGCGGTAAAAAATTGAGGCACAACTTATCCCCAAAAAATTCTTGAAACTGACGAACCATGTCACACTTTGCACAGCAGTTTTGTATCAATTTGTCTTAAATTAATCATATTTTCCCACAACTATTGAGGCTGAATTAAAAAAAAAACATTTCTTCATAAATTTATATGAAATACAAGTGCTATAAATAAATATCCGTTTCGTGGAAAATGGGATTGTTCACAGCGCTTCCCGCTATTCTCACAAACATTTAGCATACGCATATGACCTACATCACAGCTTTTCAATGACACTTTTTAGTGGCAAAACTAGTTACAAAAAATAATTTTATAGTGAACTCATTTTTTTTTCGGCACTAAAGATTCTCAAAACGTGTTCAATGCGCAAAATGTCGTGATCAGAAAAAAAAGTCGGACTTGCTTTTAAAAGTGATGTTTACCTCTGCAGTGAACTTTTTAAAATCTGTAGAAACAACCCACTTGGATTTTTTAAAATTGTTGTATTTATTCAGGAATTTTCTAGAATACGACCAATAGGTGTTTACAAAAATATTGATCTGTTAAGAGAATTATATGGAGAACAGCTGGCAACAAAATGCAAAGAAGACCCCAGAGAGTTTTACGAGAGCGTTAAAATCATGAGGATGAGAGAAGAACCATTCAACTCAACTGAAATAGTCAATGATGAGAACGGAAACCCTATTTTCAGTTAGGCAAAGATTACAGAAAGATGGAAACGCTATTTCCAGGAGCTGCTGAATCCTACATGAGAAACAACACCAAACAGTTTCTTACCAAAAGAAATCACTCCAGAACCATCAATACTGCTGAGTGAAACCCAACATGTTATAAAGGAAGGCCCACAAACAAAGCGCCAGGCGTTGATAACATCACAGTAGAAGAGATCAAGCTATGTGGCCATATCGGTGAATTCTAAAAATAGAGGATATTTAACCTGGCCTGGGCGACAAAAGCAACACCCGATGACTGGCAACGACCTGTCATTGTACCCATTTGGAAAAAGAAAGGTAACAAAAGAGTCTGAGGAACTTACAGAGGAATATCCCTTCTCAGCCATGCCGGCAAAATGTTTGCCAAAATACTGGAAATGAGAACGAGACCAAGTGTAGAGACTCAACTCAGTGAATCCCAGTTTGGCTTCAGAAAGGGCACAGGCTGTACTGACGCTATTTTCGCATTACGACAGTTGTGTGAGACTGCCATTGCACATGGCAAAGACCTCAGTATCGTCTTCGTGGATCAGGAAAGGGCGTTTGACCGGGTAGATAGATGTCAACTTTGGGAAGTATTAGAGGAATATGATGTATGATGACAATTGCTGGAGAACATCATGTCACTTTATAAAAACAGCCTGAGTGCCGTAAGATCATCAGAGAGACTATCGGACTTGTTCCCCATCAGGTCTGGGGTGAGACAAGGGTATGTTTTCTCTCCGTTTCTCTTCATCACTTACATGGATAAGATCACGAAAGCAGCAAATGACAACATCACTGAACTGAATGAGCTTCTATTTGCTGATGACTAGAGTATATTAAATACAGATGAAGAGGAATTACAAAAACACACAACAAAACTAAAAGAGGAATGTAAACACCTGAACATGAAAATCTCCATCTCAAAAACAGAAGTTATGAAGGTCAGCAGAAACCCAGGGAAACTCAACATTCTTATCGATGGAACACAGCTCGAACAAGTAGAGGAATTTAAATATTTCGGAAACATCTTCACACAAGATGGGCGTATGGACAAAGGGATAGAAACAAGAACTATTAAGGCAAATGCAGTGGCCTACCAGCTAGCACCCCTGCTCAGTCACAAGAACATCCCAACCGAAGTGAAATCCCAGCTCATCAACAGCATCTTCATACGAACACATACCAGTGCCAAAAATGGTCTCTAAACAAGGCACAAGAAAGAAAAATCAATGCATGCGAAATGAGGTGTCTCCGCAAAACCATCAACGTCACCAGAAGAGACTGCATAATAAACGAAACCATAGGTCTACAAACTGGAATACCATCAGTGATAAAATTCATAGAGCGTCAAAGAGTCAATTAGTTTGGATATTTAACCAGAATGCCCCAGAAACAACTAGCGGCTAGAGCTTACAACACCCCAGAATCCGGCTTTAATTCAAGAGGAAGACCAAGAAAGACTTGGCTGGATGGGGTTAAAAAGGTCCTGGAACAACATAACATATCCATCACAGACCTAGCACAGGACCGAAACTTGCACACCCCCTCGACATCCCAAGGATAACAGAGGAAGGAAAAAGTAAAAATAAAGTAAGTAAGACAAATTAATACAGGTCATTATGCAAAAGCTAGAGAGTCTATGTTCGATAGTCTAGGAAATATTTGGCAATAAATTGCGCTACAAATATTTGAACGCACTATAGACGTCTTCTTGCAGAGGGAAAGAGGTTTTTTTTTTTGGTAATTTTTTTTTTACAGCGCTCGCAACTGCATAGGGTCATTTTATGAGCACGCGGGACACACTAAGCATTTTTAGTTGGTAAGAAATTTTAAATTTACCACGGGGGGCGGCGAAGCCTACTCTTATCGATATTAGACCACCAAGGGATCTTTAACGTATGCAACTTGCACACGGGACCTCCGAGATTTTTCGCCCTTGTCCGAGAAGGCTAGGTGTAGATCTTTCCTACCAGAAGATCAGGGGTGTGGCTGAAAGACAGCAGTAAGGAGCCAAAGATTAACACTAAAAAGGCTGCAGAAAGAAAAAGGAGCCACGAGGAGGGGGCAAAGGAGGGGAGGGAGTGAGGACAGATAGCGGAGACGAAAGCAGACAACAGAACATTGCTAGAGAGCAGGAAAGGAGGTGAAAGGAGACAATTTTAGAGAAGAAAATTTTTTCCGTCGCTACCCAGATTCGAACCTGGTACCTTTGAATGAGAGGCAAACACCTTAACCTCTAGGCCATGAGAAAGTTGTAGGCCTATGCTATGGCCTTACACTACTGTCAAACAGAAAAAGTCGCAATTCGGGACCTTCGAATCTGAGGATCATTTCCAATGAAAATAAACACAGGTAGGCCGTAAGACTACAAAAGACACCATGGAAAAAATTTGGCCTGTGCTGTAAACAAATAAATAAATAAATAATTTAAAACGAATCGTGTATTTTTTGGGTTCTGTTTTGTTTTGTTTGAGTTTGGTTTGGTTGTTGTTATTGTTGTTGTTGTAGTTGTTGTTGTTGTTGTTGTTGTAGTTGTTGTTGTTGTTGTTGTTGTTGTTGTTGCTGTAAGTATGCATGTTTGCATGTAGTCTATGTACGTTAGTACGTATGTACGTATGTATGAACGTACGAACGTACGTATGTATGTATGTATGTATGTATGTATGTATGTATGTATGTATGTATGTATGTATGTGTAGGGGTGTAGAGTGGTCAGGGAGGAATAGTAACTCTGTATGGGGAAGGCCTGCCATGTCCTTTTCAGGACAGCCCTCTCTACATTGGTTCCCACCTGACACTCAACTCTCACCTGTGGCTCCACGAAGCTGCAGCATGCCCAGCGGCCACACCCCGGTAACCGCTTTGGCAGGCGGGCTGAACCAGGTGGAGGGTAGCTGGTCGGGTTTCAAACCCACTAGTGAGATAATTAGGGGCTGTCTCCCTACGCATGCAAAGACTGGCTCCGGCGGACTGCCCGGACGAAACCACTCGGTGGTTCAACGGGCAGAAAGGCGGTCCCAGCAGAGCGCCGCGGAGCGCGACAAGGGCACAGTGAGACAAGAAGACACTGCTGGCCATCCGCTGCATCCCGGCCCATCTCCGGCCGTCTCGATTTCGTCGTGCCACCGGAACTAGATGGACAGAGACAAGAGAGTGAGGCTGACGACTTTGCGCAACTCTCCCTCACTTAAATCGAATTCAAGCGCAAGTCATAACTTCATCATCCCCACCCCCATCATCACCCTCATCATTTCTCAAGTCCTGCGGCGATGGACGAGTGGCCAAGCGACAGGTGTGGACACACTGGCAGTCGTAGTCACAACTCTACACGTAGGCGGTCCAGGCCTTGTGGTCGCTTTTCAGTGAATGAAACAGCGCTGGAACTTGGCAGCCACCTGGACGACGAAGCAGCCCTCTTCAGGATAGCACTGCTTTCCCCCACAGCCTGGGGACGGGACTAGAAAAGGTGTCCTAAAAATTGCCTGTCTTATCCTTCCTTGGCCAGCATGCCGCGGCTGGCAGGAGTCCCACACCAGCGGTAAGAAGAACTCAAAAAAATATAAGATGACCGTCACCCTTGGCGCATGGAATGTGCGCACCCTCTTTGACCGTTCAGGGAGTAACCGTCCCGAAAGACGAACGGCCCTCATTGCCAGCGAACTGGGTCGATATAAAGTACAGATAACCGCCCTCAGTGAGACTCGCCTCGCTGAGGAAGGACAACTCACAGAGCAGTCTGCCGGCTACACATTTTTCTGGATCGGTCGTGGACTCAACGAGCGTCGCGAGGCAGGAATTGGTTTTGCTGTCAAGTCCAACCTGGTCAACAAGCTGGCAGCTCCCCCTAAGGGAATCAACGATTGCCTGATGACTGCCCGCCTTCCGCTCCCCAAGAAGAAATTCGCCACGCCAATCAGCGCTTACGCACCCACTATGACCAACCCCGACGACATAAAAGGAAAATTCTACGAAGACCTAAAGAAGACCATCACAGCCGTACCCAGGGCAGACAAACTCATCATCCTTGCTCGAGTCGGCAGAGACCACAAGTCATGGGAGGGAGTGTTAAGGAAACACGATGTTGGCAACTGCAACAGCAACGGACTCCTCCTGTTGGAAACTTGCGCTGCCCACGATCTCCTCATCACCAACACGGTCTTCCGCCTGCCCAATCGTAACAAGACGTCATGGATGCACCCACGCTGAAGGAATGGCATCTACTCGACTACGTCATCGTCAGGCAAAGAGACAGACAGGATGTGAGAGCCACAAAGACCATGTGCGGTGCAGAATGTTGGACGGACCATCGTCTCCTCATCTCTAAGATTAGCCTCAGAATCACACCACCCAGGAGGCCCCTTGTCAAACATGCGCTGGTAGAAGAGCTAGAGAAAAAAGTACAACCAAGCGACATAGACCCACATGCCGATGGTGAGACAGAGTAGGCACGTCTCCGTGACACCGTCTATGATGTTGCCTTAGACATCATTGGCCCCACTGCCCGCAAGCACAAAGATTGGTTCGATGACAACAGTTGTCACATCCAGACAATATTAGAGGAGAAGCACCGACTCCACAGAGCACTCCTAAATGACCCCTCTTCCACCTCAAAGAAAGAGAACTTCAATACGGCCAGGAGGAGAGTCCAGTTCGAACTACGACGACTACAAGACAAATGGTTCAGTGAGAAGGCCGACGACATCCAGGCCTACTCAGACAGGAAGGACATGAAGAACTTCTTCAACGCTCTCAAGGCCGTCTACGGACCCACCTCGTCAGGGCAATCCCCTCTCCTCAGCGCAGACGGGGGCACGCTGATAACAGACAAAGAGAAAATCCTCGAGCGCTGGGCACAACACTTCACCAGTGTCCTCAACAGACCATCTTCCATCAACAGTGAAGCCATTGAAAGACTACCACAAGTGCCAATCGACAACACTCTGGCAGACCCATCAACTGAAAAAGAAGTAATGCTCGCCATCAAATGCCTGTCCAGTGGCAAGGCACAAGGTGCCGACTCCATTCCAGCTGAAATCTACGCCTCTGGAGGCCCAACACTAATAGAGAAACTGACAAACCTGTTCACCGCCATGTGGTTACAAGAAAAGCTGCCACAGGAACTCAAAGACGCTTCAGTTGTCCACCTTTACAAGCGCAAAGGAAACAGGAGCACCTGCGACAACCACCAAGGCATAACCCTGCTCTCCATCGCTGGGAAGATCCTGGCTCGCATCCTGCTCAATCGCCTGGTTGCACACCTGGAACGCGACCTGCTCCCTGAGAGTCAATGTGGATTCCGCGTGGAACGCAGTACTTTGGACATGATCTTCGCTGCTCGTCAACTACTAGAGAAATGCCAAGAGCAGAACCTTGGACTCTACTCCACATTTGTGGATCTGGCGAAAGCATTTGATAATGTCTGCCGCGAAGGGCTGTGGAAAATCATGGCAAAGTTCGGGTGCCCCGGAAAGTTCATCGTGATGGTCCAACAGTTCCACGATGGCATGACAGCAAGAGTGCAAGACGATGGCGTGTACTCCCAGCCCTTCCCCGTCACTAATGGAGTGAAGCAGGGCTGCGTGCTGGCACCCACTCTGTTCAGCATGATGTTCTCAGCTATGCTGACCGACGCCTACCACGACGGAAATATCGGTGTCGGTTTTCGTTACCGCACTGATGGAAAACTGTTCAACCTTCGGAGGCTGCAGGCGAGGACTAAAGTCCATGCAGGCATAGCCCGCGATTTCTTCTTTGCGGACGACTGCGCGCTGAATGCCAGTAGTCAGTCAGACATGCAGGGAAGCCAGGACCGTTTTTCTAAAGCCTGCGAAAATTTCGGCCTCTTTATCTCAACAAAGAAGACCGAAGTTCTGTACCAGCCAGCCCCATCGGCTCCTTACGTAGAGCCCCAGTGCACCATCTACGACCAGAGACTGGCAGTGGCAGATAAGTTTGTCTACCTTGGAAGCATCCTCTCTCGTTCGGTCAATATCGATGAGGAAGTGGCCTACAGAACTGCTAGAGCTAGTTCAGCCTTCGGTAGACTGGAAGACAAGGTCTGGGAGCGAAGAGGACTGAGCCTTAACACCAAGCTCAGAGTGTATGAAGCAGTAGTTCTGCCATCCCTGCTCTACGTCTGCGAAATGTGGACAGTCTACAGCTGGCATGCCAAGCAGCTCAGTGCCTTCCACATGAGATGCCTCAGGACACTGCTTCGTATCAAGTGGAAAGACAGAGTCCCAGACATTCAGGTACTACAGCGGGCCAAGATGGAGAGCATATACGCTATCCTACTGCGCTCTCAGCTCCGATGTGCCGGCCACATTCACCGCATGGACGACTCTCGCCTCCCAAAGAGGCTACTCTACGGTGAACTGACCCAAGGCAAACGCTCTCCCGGCGGACAAAAGAAACGCTTCAAAGATGCCCTGAAAGCATCCCCGAAGAGTTGTGACATTGCCCATACCACCTGGGAAGAGGCTTCTCGCGACTGCACAGTTTGGCGCTCCTTAATAAGATCGGGTGTGGCGAAATTCGAAGAAAGTCGCGTCAGAAAGAAAGAATGGAGACGGCAGCTGAGAAAAGGCCGAGAGAGCCCTACCTTCCAGCCTAATTCAGCCCCAATCATCCACTGCCCCCACTGCAAAAGACATTTCCGTGCGAAGATCGGCCTGATCAGCCATCTCCGCACACACCCTACCCCTCCAGTGATGTGAAGTCAAGGTCATCTTCGTCAGCGAAGGACGAACATCATGTATGTATGTACGTACGTATGTATGTACTTATACCTACGTACGTCGTCTTGTGTGTGTGTGTGTGTGTGTGTGTGTGTGTGTGTGTGTGTGTGTGTGTGT
>NW_004797508.1:391969-393050 GCF_000002075.1 Aplysia californica
GAGGAGGAGGAGGAGGAGGAGGAGGAGGAGGAGGGGGCCAGCTGTTTCCATCCTGTCTGTCACCCATCCCTAGATTGGATAAGATTCATCAGTGAAGTAAGACCGATAACCATGTTTGATAAAATACTCTGTCAGTGTGGGAATCGAACGCATATTCTCAGTGTGCAAGTCGAGGAACCGTGTACTATTTGTACATTGCTGCAGACTCGATAAATGAGTAAAATTAAGTAGATAAACTGATCTCTGTGAACCATCTTTATAACCTTCTCCCCAGGCGCGGTTCGTCCATAGAGCACACATTTTTAAAATGTTGTATTATGTAAAACACCCACAATGATAAAATAAAAGAAGCCAGAAACAAACACTAGCCAAATATTTTATCAAAACAAAGGTACTCACTGGCGCCGTAACTGTCATTTCTATGTCTATAGCGCCGTAAAAGATCTACTATGCCATGCCAAAGTCCACGCGCTTTAGCTAAACAGAAAAGAATCACTCTGATAACCCAAACGATGACGACACTCGTAGCGAGTTTGGCGGAACATTAATATTAATAAGCCGGCACACCTCAAATGTGCTCCTGCCGAATAGTGCCGAAACATAGCCCACAGTAGGCAGTCTATAAATAAACACGATAGAATCTACTCTATACTTTGCCAATATTATGTGAGCCCCGGAGCAATCCAGCGGAGTGCTCAAGTGAATTGTGATTGGTTCATTGTCTTGTCTCTATTTTAAGTGACTCTGTAACCGTGAACCCGAGGGAGGTGAATGAGACTGTCCTATGATTTGTGCCTTTGAATGGTTTTGTAGTGGAGTAGTGGAAGTTATTACATGCACTTGAGTGTTGAGTTCCAATACAGGATGAACGAAATTGATGTTTAGCTAACAAACAAATTTAGTACTAGAAATCAAAGCAACAAGTAAAAAGAATGAAAGTAAAAGCACGAGGCCCTCCCTCACCAAACCAAAGATCCTAAAATTATACACCGTCTCATTTACTATGCCCTTGACTATCTTCACCATGCGATAGCTTAATTATTATTATTATTGTGAACGCCCACTTTTTAGCCCCACGAGC
>NW_004797508.1:396150-398336 GCF_000002075.1 Aplysia californica
CTTCTTCTCTCTCTCTCTCTCTCTCTGGGCTAAAATAAATTAATTTATAGATCTAGTAACACTAGGTAGACATACCGCCCGAGATTATCAGTAGCCTTGCTTTGTAACCAATGTAAACTACTGCTAGCTCAGCGAGCCAATCACAATCCAACATTTTTGGGGTCCACCTAGACACCATGACTACGTAGTCCCCTTGGGGACTACCTAGACACTTCCTAATGGAAAAAAATTCAGAGGACGACCACAAACCTTGGGGAACGTCCCTTCAAAGTCAATAAGACTCACAAAATGCCTCATTGTGTTCGAGTCACACCCATGGCCGTAGTATACGCTTTTATTGATACTAAGGTTAACTTACTCTTGCTTTATATTTTCGGTTTTTTTCAGGTTTGTTTTAGCAAGCGTTTCACGGCTCTTAATAAAACACTATTAGGTCATATACGTGCCGAAGATTAAAGGTGTTACAAGTGTGTAACAAACACAAAAAAGAGAGAGCACCCACCAACCACCCACGCTTTATCATGTTCCTCCCACGTGTATCTGAATGTCGAGCAGAGATGAGACTTTTCGGTCAAGGGCAAGGCGGGTGGTATCTGTTGAAGATATCTTATTCTGCTGGAGGACCTCTTTGACTTTAAATTAATGGACATGGTAAAGAGCAACGAAAGTGACACTGACATCATTGGATACATCAAGAAATCGGCCCAGACTTATCTTATGAATAAACAATTTGGAGACTAAAGTACACGTATCATGGACGTTAGAAAAATATTGGTTGAAAATATTTCAAGACATGACAGAGATAATCATCACATAACAATACTTCCGGATAGAAAGCCGTCTTGTCTGCGTGTAATAGACCAACCTCAGAAGTAATAATATTTGTATAATTGATTGCATTCTGTCTGGACCCCACCCCCAACAAAATCAAACTCCAGCAACACTTGTTAGCATATTTTCTAGACGCATTTCCGGAACATAAGCCAGGCTGTACTTCTTCCTATTACGACGGGTTTAGTTAAGTAAGAATCTTACGGCATTTGCAGCACAATTAGGTCATATGAGTACCGAAGATTAGAGATGTTACAAGAGAGTAACAGACACAAATAAGAAGAGAAAGAGATTAGGGTAGATTTTCGATAGGAAAGAAGGAGCAAACCGCAGTAGAGTACCTGCGAACCACCCACTAAAATGGATATGTGTATTGGAGTTGCCCAAATTGCGAATCACTGATGTGTTTATTTCTGTCTTTCAAGGTGTTGTTCGACAACTGCAGGATGTAGCCCTCCAACGATGTCACCAAATCTGCTCCGTCAGGTTATTTTTCCATAAGCAGATTGTAGTCACCCTCTCTCTGATGCCATCTTGCCACCTTCTTTACGGTCATCATCTTGATCGTTTTCTTGATTTTTGGTCTCCATTTAGATCTAGTGCATTTTTGTCTGTCAGTTTATCTTATTTGTGCTCCTAAGAAACGAAAATATTCAGAATACAAACTTTAACCCCAAATGACCCCATGAACTCCATGCTTTTAATATGAACTTGTTTGATTGTATTTGTTATGAGCTGTGTTACTGGGTGGTTGGCGGCTGCTCAGATGCGGTTTACTCCTTTACCGCCACACATCTATAATTTTCCTCATCTCCCCTCCTTTTTGTGTTTATTACTCTCTGGTAAAACTTTAAATCTTTGGCACTTATATTATGACCTTATAGTGTTCCAAGTACCGTAAATCCCGTACTTACAAAGAGAGCTGTTTGAATCCTTACTAGAAGCAGAGAGTTGAGATATTAATTTGATCTCGTTTTGTTTTTACAGGTTGTGTGATGTTTTACGTCACTTCTATAACAATAAAATCATGAACTGACACGGCAATAATGAGCGAAAAAGATTCGAGCCCGGACTTGGATCATGAGCGTCGGTGTTCATAGCTCTTTTATGAACAAGACACGGAACCTTACCGGAAGTGGAAGCTATCCGTGCGCTTCCGGTCCGGACACGCTTAACACATGCAGCACAATCACAGGGGAGGCAATAGAACAAGGGGAGCCAGTGATAATGGTATCACGGTGCCTCCTAACCCAGAAGATATTGATAACGCATGTTTTCTACTCTATGCTGTGAATAGCAAAGGGGATGGGACGACTGGCTTGGGTTTGGGGATTGGGGTTGGGGATTGGGGTTGG
>NW_004797508.1:398436-399713 GCF_000002075.1 Aplysia californica
GTGGGGGTAATGGACTTCCATTGACAATCGAGCCTGCTTTATCGGCCACTTCTCCAAGACAATCACAAGTTCAAACGACCCCCCCCCTTTTTTTGTATTTTAAATATTACAATGACACTAACCAAGACGTCTACTTGAGACTATCACCTTTCTCCTAATAATGTGGCCGTCTTGGACAACATCTACTGTACTATCATTCTTGCAATAACGAAGAACAGAACAGGTCTTCCCCGAATGGATGCTAAACTCATTTCAATTTTAAAAAATTCAAAGACATAAATAAATAAAAAGATAAATAAATCCATTTCTTAACAAAATAAGAAGAAAAGAAAAGACACCTACGCTGAAGTGTATATTTGTAATATTTTTAAGGAACGTCTTTTCTCCTTTCTTTCTTTTTTATGTTCTAATCACTGGGTCTGGTACACTGAACTGATTCCTGAGTAAATTAATTTATGTCTAATGAAAAGATCAACTGATCCAAAAATCAGTATCAAAGAACGCTTTCTCAGTTTTAGGACAACATCAAACAGCACAGGTGGGATTCAGCCTTGAAAAAGAAGCATAATTTGTTAAGAAAACGATTTAATTCTCTTGCTTGCAGGTTGTTAGCAGGTGTTCTGGTGTGATTTGCTCCTGCTTCCCTATCATCAAACATCAATCGTCCTTACCTCTCCTCCTTTTTTGTATTTGCTACTCTCATATTCCACCTTTAAGCTTCGGTATTAATATGTCCTAATTGTGTTGCAAGTGCTGTAAAACGCTTACTAAAACAATTCCCTTGTTTCAGTTTCACGACGTGCGAGCTGATGGCTAGTTAGTTGCCTTGGAGTGTTCCGTTTGTGTGTGTCTGAGTTCAATTATGACAAGGGGAGAGAAACAAGAACATCACTGGAAAAGCTGCCAGAACAAGGGACTTAATTCTGCTGCAAAGGTCGAAAGTGAGTACCCAACATGCACATTTTGTACCGTTAATTTCGCCGTCGTGCGTGTGTCGCTTGTCTAAATTGGATCTACTTAACGCCACAGAACAACGATAAGAACAAAAGGTGTGATGGGTTGTTGCAGAGAGCTGTAGCCACGATAGAAGTATGTGATTACAAGGAATACTTAATCAACCACCATGGACAGCACTATAGAACGGTTTAAAGAAACAAAACAACAGCAACAAGTGAGATAACAGACAGACAGATAAATAGATAGATAGATAGATAGATAGATAGATAGATAGATAGATAGATAGATAGATAGATAGATAGATAGATAGATAGATAGAT
>NW_004797508.1:399829-402127 GCF_000002075.1 Aplysia californica
TGTCACTGTTCGCCCTTTTTCTTTCTTGTTCTTTCCCTCTGTTGCTTCTTCTGTCATTCTGTGCTTCACGGCCTTATAAAGTTCGAATCTCGAGAGAGAGAGAGAGAGAGAGAGAGAGAGAGAGAGAGTCCACTTGCGTGGTCTGCTCCTAATGGAGATGGACGTACAACTTGGAGGTCATACCCGTTTTTTTACTTGATTTTGTTCATAAGACGATTAAACACACGCTGTACTACCCTCTTTAGTGCCAGCTATCAAAGACTGGAGCAAGCCTGCCCGAGACAGACACAGCCGCCTCTTTACAGGCCTGCAGAGGGATCATCCAAGCCAAAAGCACTGACGAGTGGCTAAACAGACGGGCCAACGCAGAAACAGGAAGATTTCTCTTCGGGTACATGGACAAACCCAACCCCAAAGACCCATCTAATCTCTCATGTAGAACTGATCAGACTTTGATCTTCAGAGCGCACACAGGACACTTACAAACCAACAAGCACATAAATAGAATTAACCCCATGTGGGAACCCCATTGCAGACACTGTGACTACCACAAGTAGACAGTTGAACATCTTCTCCTTCACTGCCCAAACCTGGCAGTTCTTCGACGCAGGCTCCTACTCACCTACAGACTTATAAAGCCTGCACTACTCTGGCGGTGACCAGATGACAAGGACATGTTGTTACTTGAAGGAGGCATTGCGCTGCCAAGAGCGAAATGGTCGCAGCTAAAGGGATTTGAAAACAACAACAGCAACAACCCTCTTTAGTGAATGCTTTAGTCAATGAATGCACTTTACACAACGAATTCACCTTTAAATGATTACAGTTTGTTATGTAGTGAATGCACTTTTTAATGAGCACACTGTCTAGTCAGCGGCCGTTGTAATTGACACACTTTAAATTAACACACTTTTTGATGAACATAATTTGTAAATAACACATTAAAAAAAGTAAAAGTAAGCTCTTTTTGAATGAAGACACTGTTCAGTGAACGCACTTTGTAGTTAACACATCTTCTAGTGGACATACTTATTAATGAAAACACTGTCTAGTGTTCTCCTGAACGCACTTTGTGAATTACACATTTTCTCGTGAACGCACTTTTTAATGTACACACTGTCCAGTGAACGGGCAAGCACGCTCTGGCCGGTTCCCATTCGTTACCATATAATTATCCTGGAGATCAGGAGATAGTCGGCGAAATTCCACGGGAGCAGACGGTATGTGTTGTATAGAGGCACGGCAAGGTCTTGTGGGTGAACAGTGCGATGTCCAGGTAAGCTGTAGAGACCGGCCAAGTCTTGTGTATTTTCGTTCCAACAGAAAGCTTTCCACCAGCTCAGTTGGTGTTATATTAGGCGGCGGCAGTTAAGGATGTAAGTTCGCATTCCCAGCGTGTCATTCTTGGTTTTAGTGTCCTAAAAGAAGATTTATAGCTTTTAATGTCAATCTTGCTGGAGATGGACGTTAGATTCGGAGGTCCGTCTTCGTAAAACGACTTTAGGTGCCAATCATTACGAATGATGTTGAAAAGGGCAGATTCTGAAAAAAATCTAAACGTACCTTGCTTAGTTTGCCTGGTGATATCTTGTGCTTCTTGCTATAATAAGTTAGACCCTGCAGCAGTGTTTTCGTTTTACACCTCTTTCAACATCGTAAAACACAATTTAAAGCATATCTCTGATAGAGATTAGCCAACCGGAGCCTGTCACACGCTGGATACTCACGTGACATTCCCAAATGGAGAGAAGTTTTACAGAGTTTTTCGGTCTTTCTGCTGGGATATTGTTTCCCTCAGAGCTCGGGATGGCCCAGACAATCTGGGTCGAAGCCCAACTCTTAAATGACCTAAATTTTGCTTAAAACAACTGCATTAAAACGATCCTAGCTAAGTAAGCGGACAACCTTGCAAAGTTATCAATCAATTCACATTAAGAAAACGCCTACCAGTGTCATCTGCACCGTTCCAGAGGGATAGGAATGATTTAGAAGAAAGATGCCCTAAACCCATTCCCTACCCAAAAGTGGTAAGAAATAAGTTTGACCGACAAAAAGAGAGAAAAGATGAATTACAAAATATAAAGAACCTATAAATGTGGCACCCTCCAATCACCCGCTCGACATCCTTTTCCAAAGTGAGATGAATCATGTCACAGTAGAAACACCTTGATAACAAGAGCATAAATAACCTTCAGGTTGACCTGGAAATGTTTAAAAAAATAAATCAACCACCTGTTCTACATTAAAAGAGAGAGAGAGAGAGAGAGAGAGAGAGAGAGAGAGAGAGAGAGAGAGAGA
>NW_004797508.1:404715-406616 GCF_000002075.1 Aplysia californica
AGGGGGGGAGGGGTGCGTCTTTCTTTTTTATTGTAAGAGAAAGGAAAAACTTCAATAGCCATCACAATAATATTTTTGTATGTTTTTTGAAAAGGACCGCGGGCAGATACGCTGCACAAAGCTCTTGGGTCCGTTCTCCGGGGAGCAGTGTGGATGTCCGATTCGAAACGCAGTTCCTCCAAATTATAGTAGAAGAAGAACCCATGAAAGCACTTTTGTACTGTTTTATTATTTTACAAAAGTGTTAGTCTCACATGTGGGTAGTATATGAGAGTATAGGAAGTATATTTTAAAAGTGTAAAGTTGAATTATTCACAGCCGTAGTTACAATAATAGGTGGGACTAAAATGTGTAAAAAAAAAAAAGAAAAGCACTCTACACAAATTAATGTATTGAGCAATTCTGTTAGCTAACAAGGAAGAATTTACGATTTCTATTAATTTTCTTAAAATGGATTTTTACACACATACACGATTACAGAGCGGTCAAAAATGCATGGCGCAACTTACTGTCAAATATCTCCTTAACTACCGAACATAGATTCTCCAACTTTTGAACAATGACATACATCAATTTGTCTTAACAGATGAATATTTTTTTCAAACTTTTGCACACTGTATTCTAGAAAATCCCTGTCGATGGTTTCTACGGCAGATTTTAAAAAGTTTGCAGCTCGGGCAATATCGCTTTTAAAAGCAAGTCTGTCGTTTTTTAAAACTAATCGCAACACTATGCTTATTGAACGTATCTTTAAGGAACCTTTAGTGCGAAAATGTATTCACTATAACATTTATTTTTTATAAGAAGTTTTGCTACTAAAAAGTGTCATTGGCGAGCTGTGACGTAGGCCAAAAGCGTATACAAAATGTTTGCGAGAAGCGGGAAGTGCTGTGAACAATCCCATTTTCCGCGTGATGGATATTTATAGTAATACATATTGTATTTGTGAAAGTTTCACTTTGGCCGCCTAAAGCTTCCGAACCGCCCAACTTTTGAATTTGACAAAATTAATGTTGGAATCATTTAAAGGGTGCACAGTTTTATTGAAGAGCCTGAAGTTACTGTAGTTTAATTTTCAGTTTTTCATTAGTTTTGTTTAGAACTAATCTTGGGAAAGTCGGTATTCTAAGACTCCATTGTAAACAAGGGAGGTTTCCGTTCACTAGCCATGCGCACTGAAATGCTGGAGTGTACAACAACGAAAGCGGAATAGAGAATCAATCTATACATCTCTATATCTAGACCTTCTAATTTTTTGCATCTCTCAAGATTTATAGCTCCCTTCCAGAAGAGTGTAAATATAGTAGGCCAATGACTTTCAGTTGATTTTAATGCACCGATCATTCCTTTCATCGAAAGGGGGTCCAGCTAGTTTTATATAAATGTATGAAGACAAGTTTTTAAATCGAGCCTCAGTTGTTGTGGAAAAATGTGATTAAGTTAAGACAAATCGATACGATCTGATGTGCAAAGTATGGGTGACACTGATTCGCCCGTTAAAGAGATATTAATTGAGGATAAGTTGCGCCACGGTGGGTCGGTGGGTCGGTGGGTTGGTGGGTTGGTGAGAGAGTTTAAGAGGATTCCCCATCCTGTAGACAAATATAATTGTTGTTTTTTTCACGCTTTTCATTTTAGCAGTTTTTCTAGAGAGTGTTAGAAAAAGTTGCGTCCAAGGTTAATTATTTGTAAACAAGCTCTCCTTTATTTATTTTTCGACCAGTCTGTCTCCCATAACACCCCCCTCTCTTTCTCTCCCCTCCTCTCTCTATTTCTCTCTCTCTCTCTCTCTCTCTCTCTCTCTCTCTCTCTCTCTCTTTCTCTCTTTCTCTTTCTCTCTCTCGCTCTTTCTTTCTCTCTCTCTTACACACAAACACACACACGCACGCACACGTACACAC
>NW_004797508.1:408766-410185 GCF_000002075.1 Aplysia californica
GAGAGAGAGGAGGAAGAATTTGGAGAAGGAGGTAAGCATTGCCAGAGAGAAACAGACAGTGAAAGGAAGAGACGGGCTAAAAGAAACCAGCTAAAATTATTGTGTATATATAATTCATATGTTAAATGTGTGGCACTTTCAAGTATTTCGGAGTGGACGGACAAAAAGAAAGGAAAGTAGAGTGGAAGAGAGGGAAGGGGGAGGGGGTGTGTGCGAATAGTAAAAGGGAGTGAAAGTGAGACATACACAGAAAAGCAGAAAAGGATAGACAGTTACAGACATGGAGAGATGGACACACACGTAAACACAAATATACATATTCTAACACATAATATACACTCTCTTCTCTCTCTTTAACGTGCGTGCGCGCACACACACACGCTCACACACACACACACACATACACACACACAGACACGCACACAACACAGATTGTGAAACTCACCTTTTTTGTGCGTGCAGGGCTGTAGGCTACTCTGATTGCATGCATCTCCTTTAAGCTTCAAGTTGACTCGTGACATTCTTTTAAAGCGTAAATATGAGATGATTTGAACTTCTAAAGCTTACTTTCAAAATTTAATCTGAAAAAAAATCATCGAAAGTAAAAAAAAAGTACTTGAGACTGCTTTTTCTTGCTTTCTTTTTAGGTGCTGTCCATCAGCTGCTGGATTTCGCCCGCCTTTAAGTATAAGGACCTCTACTGTTTTGTCAGCTGTTCTCCGTGTCCAGGTTGTACCCGTCTGCTTTATGCTTCCATCTTCCTAGTCTTCCTCTGGATTGTTTTCCTCTTCTTCGTCTCCATTCAGGGCATCTTTTTGTCCACTTTTATTGTACTTGTGTGACCAGATTGGCATCTGCTATGTGACCGATGGGTGCTTTGCTGTCACGAGCAGGAGATCTGAATATTTGGTTCTTGAAAGTGGAGAACATCCTTATTGAGTATCTCGGTCTTTCTAAGGGATGTAGTATCCCTCACAGCAAGGTTGGCCCTGACTGGTAGGGTCGGAAGCCTGCTTCCTAAATATCCTAAATTGTGTCGATGGGAGAGTAAAAAACATCTAAAATGATTTTCTTTAAAGGTGTGTAAATCTCATTTCCAGTTTTGCCCGAATACGAATTTGGGGATATTTGTCGCTCCAGATGTTTTCTCTCGTATTTGTTTGCTTTATTGGATTTTGGATTCTTATACCCAGCGTCTTCCTTTCCATTGCTCACTGTGTTTCCTTTAATTTCGTTAACATGTTTCTGTTATTTTGACAACCGCAGCTTATTACTAGGGCAAAGCACTGGCTGAACCCTCCCCCCAAAAAACAAAAAAACAACAACAACAACAACAAAAACAAAAAAACAACAACAAAAAAAACAAAACAAAAAACAAACAAACACAAAAACAAAAACAAACAAACAAATAAATAAACA
>NW_004797508.1:412403-413359 GCF_000002075.1 Aplysia californica
GGGTGTTTGTTGCCTTCTTTTAAACTTATTCTTGGTTAAGTTTTTCTTTTCGCTAGAAGGAAAAAGAACAGTGACTTACTGCAGACGCTGATATTGGTTTTTTTCTTGTTTGCTTTTGTTCTTGGTTAAGTTTTCTATTAGTTTGAAGGAACAAAATGCAGCCGCTTACAACAAATGATGGGAGATGTTTGGGTTTTTGGGGAGAGTTTTTTTAAAGTCTTGTTCCCTTCATTCTGCCAGCTGTCATCTTGCTTTACTGCTGTCGTCTGGGTTTGGTTCTTCCCAATTTTAACACCTATCTACGTGCAAAGTTGACTGCTACTGGTGGGGTTTTGTATTGTTTTGTTTAAAAAGGGTGTTATTTTGAATTCTGCTAGGGTGGCGGCCGAAGCTTGCCCATATTGGTTGTACGACCACCAAGGAATCTTTAACGTGCGCAACTTGCACACGGGAACTCGACGATTTTTCGCCCATATCCGAGAGGGTAAGGCGTTCGATCTTACTTACGTTAACTGTAAGATCAGGTGTTTGGCTGATAGAGAGCAGTAGGGAACCAGGACTAGCAGTAGAAAGAGTCTGGAGTTAGTGAGAAAGGAGCAGAGCGGAGGGCCCTGGGGGAGGGGGGTGGAGGGGTAGAGAAAGTGCAGATGAAAGCACCTAGCAGTACATGAAGTAAGGAAAAATGAGAAAATTTTAAAGATATTTTTTGTTGTGGTCGCTGGCAGGTTCTGATTCCAGGACCTTTTGTCTGGGAAACAAACACCGTACCTCTAGACCATGGGTGTGTTTTGTTATTGCTATGTTAGCAATTTCTTTCCTTTGAGTTTGCGACTTTAGTCCTTGGACAGTTGTGGGGGAGGGAGGGGGGAGGGATGGGAGTTGTTTAAATCCCCACTTATAACATTTAAACGTAAGGTTTTACAGGCATTGGCAACAAAATGGAAAAGCTTTTCTCC
>NW_004797508.1:414262-421300 GCF_000002075.1 Aplysia californica
TGATAATACTAACAATAAACTATCGTTATTATTATTATTATTATTATCATTATCATTATTATTATTATTACATAAATCCATAAATACATAGATACATAATATTCAAAGACATACAGATCTGCTAAAAGTGTACCATTGCGTGCCAAATTACAGATTTTCACAAACAGCTCTGAATATACTGTATTACAGTATGACTTTAAGACAGTAACCCATTATAGTTACTTGGGCTTTTCCTTTTCATTGCGCCTATGCTGGAGACAAACGCTGGAAGATCGAGCTTGCAAAGCCTAAGCTAGAAGGCCTTTCAGTTGATACCAAGAATTAAATTTTGAAAGAGCAAAGGAACATTTTTTATATACCCATAAAGATTGACCCAATGCTGCTTTATAGCTCTGAAATTTGGCGTACCAAAAATTAAGACGTGATTGAAAATGTTCAAGTAAAAAGCTTTTCTTGGCCTTGACATAGCTACGTCTAAGTGTTAAGTTCTAAGAGAAGTGGGAAGAACCTATTTATGTTCTGATTATATGCATTGTGTCTTTATATTCTGGTGCAGACGTATACACTTAGAACATGGCAGAAATTTAATAAATGTAACATGCAATTATATCGTTCCTGTGAACTGGACAGAGTCAACTGGGCTACTGAAGTTAAAAACCTATTATTTTCCCTGGGGTTTGGATATGCCTGGTTTTCTCAAAGTGTAGGAAGCACTAAACAATTTCTCAGTGAAGTAAAAAGTAGGCTTAATGTTCATTCTGTGCACAACATAGAGGAAGAAGTCTGTCGTAAGTATAATCTATTCTCTCGTACAATTCCGTTTCAAGAAACAGCTGAATATACCATCAACCTGGAATAGAAGAGTCATTTCCCTGTTAAAAATTCATAGCCTTCTGTTAATAATAATCTTTATCGGTGGAAATTAATACATTCACCCTCACGTGAGAGATGTAAATCTCAGGAAATTGAAGATGAGCTTCACTTTATTTTTTAATGTCCAAATTTTGACAATTAAAGGAAACTGTTAATTCCTCCCAGCCTGACTCGGCCCAGTGACAGTATGCGATGTTTGACCGATGAAAAGAAAAATGTTCACAAACTGTACTTTTTCATTACAGGAATTTTATTTAACAAATGAGTGTTTTATATGATGTGATATGGACCAATGGCCTTAAACACTGAGTAAACTTAGTTTCTTAATACTTACTTAATATGACCTCGAGTAAAAGGTGAAGAACACAGTACCCGCTCTATGTCACGGGTCTGCAAAACACGATATTTGGGTAAAAAATTCGAATTTTAAGTGTGTCCATTTTTTGGTACCTGAATATCTAAAGAATCGATATCGCCTGATATTCGTTCTAAAAAAGACAAGAACTCACCGTTAAAGGCGTTTTCCAGAAGGCACCCTATTCAAAAGTTGGCGCGTTTTCTTCAAATTAACAATAATTGGAACGTGACAACAACCATGTATCTCTATGTCACCCTGACATGTTTAGTATCATTGTGTTCCCAAACTTTTCTTCTTTCAAGACAATAAACGATCAAGATGATCAAAATTTATGTATTTCTGGCAGTTGAGCATTTATACACAAGATACAGGGCTCTTCTTTTTGTAATGTTTGGGTTGTCTTGAACAAAATGAAACCCCGTTGCTAAAAATAATATTATATGCCGTCAACACTCAGTCGTCAATGCCACACGATGGTCTCCAACAGTAGTTTACGATCACTGTCGTTTCTTCTTTCGATTAGAGAGCCGTCTGAAATACTGCCACTGATGAAATCGTCTAATTCGCCTTTGTATTTGACAACACATAATCCTGTTTCTGATCCCTCATTTTTAGTAGGCTACAGAGCAGGCAAATCTAAGGTAAGTTTCCCTTTTTTGCATGTATTGTACGATCTAAAAAGTCGTTTTTACTCTCATCGTCATATTTAAACATTGAACTGTGTATTCTTCCCTGACCATTGCAGCAACTGTCTCTACTCCCGAATTTGCGAGACAGACTGAATTCTCATTAGTGTGATCAAAACGAAACGGCACGTAACGACAAAGGAGGGGGAACTCGGTCAGAGATGGAAAGCTATCAATTTTGGGCAAGTAAAGGGGAGGGGCAACTGGATAAGCGTAGATCTTGATACTCACGATAGGATAATAAGTGAAAATGGCATGCCTCATACAAAAAATCTTATAATCAAAAATCAACAACAGGATGAGCTGCTGTCTACCATCAAATAACTCTATCCTTGGAAAGTACTTTTAGTTTTAGTAGAGGTTTTGCGGCGCTTGCAACTGCATAAGGTCATATGAACGCCAAGGGGTGAATGTCAACAGAGAAGTCCTTACTTACAGGGAATCAGACTTACTCTGCTCACCTCTATAGCTTCAACTGCACAAAGCCTGCTTCGACTATCAAGGCACCCCGGAAATAGTGGGTCACAAGAGTGTGACAAACATACAAAAGAAGTAGAGGAAAAATGACAATAGTAAGGATTAGGAAAGAAAAAGCAGCATTTCCCTGTTGTAGATCAGCTACAGTTATGAGCATGACATTGATGAATCAAATTTCATGGATGAAATGTATAAAACCACACGTATAAAAAAGATAAAAAGCAATATAAACGACCTATCACACCCCTTTCCCACACAAATTGTAAGATCACGCAGCGGCAGATATATACCTCCAAAAAAAAAAAAAAGAAAGAAAGATATAAAAGAAGTTTTTTACCATCTAGCATAAGGCTTTTGTTAGAATGAGCATAGATGGGTGTTGCTCTTAGAGTATGTATCTGTGTATAACTCAAAAGGTCTAGTATTTGAATTCCTGCATGTGGTTGAATGATGCATTTGATGTAAATGTACATTTTGTCAGCTTTACCTCTCGTTTCATATTGAATTTTAATGAGAGTAATATATATATTATATAATTTAAATTTTTTATGTATACCTGCATGAGTTTTTACGGTCATGTACAGCCAAGGAAAATGTCCCTCTGGGATAATAAAGTACTATCTTATCTTATCTTATCTTAAAATCAGCCCATTTACAATTGTACTGTGCATGAATGAGAAATGTCGCCCCTTTGGGAAGGGCCTAAAGACACGTCAGTCAGTGGCACCTCCCCAGAGGGTTTGGAAAGTATGTAGATTTCAAAAGGCCGGACATGTGTATCTGTGTTTGATTAATTAACAAAAGGAAAGGTGAACGACATGGTTAGTTGCCAGAGAGTTGAACTCCATCTTTCGAACATTTATGTTGGCAAAAATTTTTTATACACGTTCTCGATTTGAAGGCATGTCATATTTCGATATACCAAGTCATTTCCGGTCCCCACCCCAGGAACAGATCAAACGGTGTTATAGTTTCTCGAGGATCATGCTAATGATAATTCATTCATGGAAAGAGTGTTTCTGTGATGAAGCCCATTTTTATTTTAACAGAGACGTGAACACAAGAAATGACATTCACTGGAGTTCAGAAAGACCAGACAACGTCGTTGACTGAAACCTGTGCACACAGAATGCATGGGTTGCAGTAGGACTCATTAGTCCGAACCGGTTCATGGGTGAAGACTATGGTTTAGCAACAGTGGTAGTAGATCGATATCTGACGTTTCTTGATCGGTGTTGAAGATCATTAGGGAGCGGAAACGACCGTGGTTCAAGCAAGAAGGAGCACACTGTTAGCTTCAGTCATCGAGTGGAACTAGAATCACTTCAACAGATGTCGCGGTATACCTCGTGCCTGAGCTTCACACAATCTCAGCCTGAACCCGTTGGACTTCCAACTATGGGGCAGATGTGTGTTCAGACTTTTCCCAGCCATTGTGAACAGAGACAAAACATAGAGCACCTTGCTCTGCAAATTCTTCGAGAGCAGCGCCAGAAGGTAGTAAATCATGTTTCAACGCCGAGCAAGAGAGTGTGTCTTTCATAACTGTCGCCACATAAAGTGCATTCTTTGACTGCCCAGAACTTCTGTAAAGAATAGTGGGATTCTCCTGTAACTTTGTCGAACTAAATTCACAAAATGGTTCTATTTTTCCTAAATAATTTTACTCTGCCCTTGACGAATTTTAAAATGTGAGCACTTGGTTGGATTTCGTCAGAGTTGGGATACACGACAAACACACACACGCGCGCATGCGCGCGCGCACTCACTCACACACACTCAGGGTTTGTTTGTTTGTTTGTTTGATTGTTTGTTGGTATGTGTGTGTGTGTGTGTGTGTGTGTGTGTGTGTGTGTGTGTGTGTGTGTGTGTGTGTGTGTGTGTGTGTGCATGTGTGTGTTGGTGCAATCTCGGATCGTGTTACTGAACAATTGTTTTGATTTGTACGAGACTGGTCATGGGAAGTAACTTTACTAAAACTTACTGAAGGTACTCATGATCACCTGTCACTGAATGCTTACATTTGGGAGTAAATGAACATATAACCTGATTAATTCCGTTTAATATATCAGAGAGGGTCCAACGTTTTAAAAATATCAAATTATTTATATATTATATTGTTTTAAAAACTATGGTTTTCTAACTTTGACGTTTTCAAATCGGTAGAGTTTTTCTTTTGCGTTTTTCTCAAAAACCACTTTTTCACTATAGTGACTACGCCGGGACAGACGTTTAAAAAAAATCCTATCTGAGCTACACACTTGAAATTTGGCACAAAGGTGCTGTGTAGTCTGTTTTGTAATCTGATGTGAGTATTTTGCGAAATATGGATAATTTTAAAAAAATATTCACGATTTTGTGTCACCTTTTTCCTTTTTTCTGAAGTCGTCCTGTGATATATACATTTTTTGCTGTTTTTCTTGATAGGAATATATCCCAGCATCAGATCACAGATAATAGGTTTGTGTATTTGTGTGCCAAGTTTGAGGCTTAAATTCAAGTATTTTCTGTGGAAAACGTCTGTCCTCGCAACATGGCAAAAATCCAAGATGGCCGCCACGGAGACCAACTTTTAAATAAAATTTAAAAAATTCCGTCATAGTTCTTCTAACTAGTCTATAATTAACCTATACCACTTTTAAAAATTGAAAGAAAGTCAAATCCCTAGAATTTTCCTCGTATCATGTACATCTCTCGTTAAGAGCGATGCGCTTGTGGCAGTGTGTTTTGGTGCAAAAAAAAGGAAAACTCCAAGTTTCGTTCTGCAACATTTATTTTCAGAAAAAAAGAGAAAAATTAAAATGGACCCTTTAACATTTCTCAAAACATTAGTTCAATTTCATAAGCTTAGGGTCGCGATTCGAAGAAATGACGGACTTGCTTTCAAAAGTGCTATCGTACACCTTTGGAAATAGGTAGAAACCACCCACTGGGATTTTTTCATAAGTATTTCTTAAGAAATTTTCTAGAATACAGGTTTTCTTTCGAAAAATATTGGTCTGTTGAGAAAAATTAATACAAGTCATTGTGCAGAGTTGAAGAGTCTGTGTTCGATAGTTGAGGAGATATTTGACAATAAGATGCGGCCCCCCCCCTCAATTTTTAGCTGCATTATTCACAGTAAGGAAACGGGCTGCTTTGGCCCTTTCTTTCAGAGCCGTCATGGGCTATGAGGGATGCAACGTCATAAGAGTTGACAGACAGTGTCACTTGATCAAAAAAAGAGATCTCAATAACAAAACTTTGCGTTGGGATACCGTATCCCACGCAGCCTGGGTTGGCGCTGCTGGACAGAGTCGCGATCCGCCTTTGAAATAATCTAGATTGTTTTTAGTTTTGAAGAATTAATTAACCTTTTTTTTGGGGGGGGGGGAGGGGGGATGTGTGAATTGTGACACCTTTACAGTTAAGGTGAGCCATGCAGAATGTGGGCAGTTTCTTATTTTTAAAAAGGGAAAATATGTTGTGGCTTTGTTTACATCTCTCAAGAATGAACTTTCATTTACACATCCGCACTGTAAGGATTAAAATGTGATATTCCAACGCGAGGCACTCTGTTTCTGCAAGGGTGCTGTATTCTCAGATTGGACATTTTGTTAATTCGAAAACAACCTTCATATACTCCCCCCCCCCTTTTTTTCCCCCAAGCAAATATTTTTAGTGTGGGAAGTCTGCTTGTATGTTTTCTTGCTGCATTCACATATGGGAGAGTCTATTCCAACAGACACACCCTGTATTCTCAGGGGGAGCATTCTGTTCCAACAGACATATTGTAATGGTATTACGTCATTTTTCTTATCGAGCAAATAACATAATAATATTACCCTGCCAGTCCGCTTTGCCCCATTAGGCAAATAGTGTTTTAAATGTAATTTTATGTCTCCTCGATCATTCTATAATACGAAAAACGTATACTGAATAAGTGTTACATAAATAGCAACAGTATTCTCACTTGGAGTATCCTCTATCCTCCCCCCCCCACCCAAAAAAAAACAAACAAAACTAAAAAACCCAACAACAACAACCCCAAAAGAACAAGCGACAATGAACAAACAAAAAACCCAGACAATTCTCATATGGGATATCTCGTCTACCTCGAACAAAGGAGTATGAATTCCCAACTTAAAATGGTTATCACCTACAATATTTTCACTTGGGGCAGCCAGACTGCAATTTGCTGTGGTTGGATAAGATAAAACTACTTCACAATTTCAATGCGGCTAACTCAGCTGGTATTGCAATGGGCTACGGTTACGGCTGCGGCAACGGCGGCACTGGTTCAAACCCCCAAAAGGGGTGTTCTTGACCTTGGTTGGGTTTGAAGTTTTCAGGGCTGCCCAACCACTTTGTTTGGTCCAATCGGAGATGAAGGTTTAATCGAAGGTTTCGCCCGTAAAAATGCCTGACAATTGAAAGAAGCGTTAAAATGAAACCCATTCAATTACATTTTTCTTTAACCGAACTTCCGTGCAGTTATTGATACAAGTTTCACTCTGACGGCTGACATAAGTGCTAATTTCGGCGGCGCAAGGTCCTGAGATGAGACCAAAGTTATTGTCTCCCTCCGCGGGTGAAGACGCGAAAGTCTAAGACTGTCGTCTGCTAATTGCTGCTTGGGAGAGGCAGTCTGAGTGAGTTGGGGGG
>NW_004797508.1:421660-423419 GCF_000002075.1 Aplysia californica
AGAGAGAGAGAGAGAGAGAGAGAGAGGGGTGGGTGGGTAAAGTGAACCAGTAAGAAAGAGTTACTGATGAAGTATAACACTGAGGGGAGTAATGTTGTGAGAAGAGGGAAGAAAGCACAATAAGAGCTCGTCAGGAGGCATTGAAGACAAGAAAGGCAAAATGTTATTTGAGAAAAAAGAAGTCCTAAGAAAATGGGTAGAATATGTAGGAGAATTATTTGAAGACAAAAGACCACTCCTACCACAACGAAGCAACAGCAATGGTCCCAGCATTCTAAAATAAGAAGTAGAGCTCGCAACTAGAAACACCCCAGAAAGAAAAGCCCCCGGTGAAGATGGCATTAACACAGAAATATTAAAGCAATTAGATCAGTTTGGCATTGACACTATGACATAACTTTTTAACGATATCTATGACTCAGGGCATGTAACAGTAAAGCCTCTCCAATCAGTTTATATTATCATCCCCCACCCCAAATTAAACGAAAACCAAGAAAATGCGAGGACTTCAGGATCATCAGTCTAATGCTACAAATCACGAAAATATTTTTGAAAGTCATTTTGGGGAGAATTGTGGGCAAAATTGACAAAGAAATTGAAGAAGAACAGTTTGGCTTCAGGTCTGGAAGTGGCACCAGAGAAGGATTCTTCTGCATGAACACAATAGCACAGAAAGATATTCAAGTCCAAAGAGACCTCTACCTCTACTCTTTGCCTGCTTTATTGACTACTCAAAAGCCTTTGACAACATCCCTCACATCAGGCTGATTGAATGTTTGGAGAAGATAGGTATTAATGTCAATGATATAAGAATAATAGGAAGTCCTTACTGACAGCAGAAGGCAGCAATTGAATTGTGTAATGAAATATCAGAATAAACTAAAATCCATCTATGAGGAGTGAGACAAGGTTGAGTCTTCTCTCCTTATCTTTTTAACATCTATGCAGAATTTATTTTAAAAAATAGAAAATCTCAAAAACTTGCAGGGAAACACTATTGCAGGCCGCGACATCAATAACCTGAGACATGCAGATGATGCAGTTCTGCTTGCAAACACGAACGAAAATCTTTCTAAAATTGTGAAAAAAGATCGACTAAAAGTGAACAACAGCAAGGCAGGCCTCGACATGAATGCCAAGAAAACAAAAACAACGGTCTTATCAAAATTTTCTGGAAAAACAAGAGACATAACCATGGATGGGGAGAGAATCAAACAAGTGCACCAATTCAAGTATTTGAGGGCAACAATCATAGATGATGGAAGAAGTGAAAAAGAAATAAACATAAGACCAGCAACTGCAAAGACAAGTTTCAGCCCAATGTAGGCCTACAACTATTAATTAAATCCAGGCAACTATCTCTCACTTTAAGAAAGGAAATGCTTGAATGCTACATCTTCCCCATATTCCTATACGAACTTTGAAATGGAAAGAAGAAAACAAAATAAATGCATTTGAAATGTGGTGCTATCGTAGAATGGACAAAAACGTTGGAAACAAAAAAGACAAACAATGAGGTAGATAATCTATGTCAGATTCTACACACAAGACAAACACTGCTGAATAAAATAAAATGCAGAAAAATACAATACTATGGCCAGTTAAAACGACACGAGACCACCGTGAAAGAGGTGCCTAAAGAAAAGACGTTGGGCACGAGGGCCAGAAGAAGGCAAAGAATAACATGGATGGACAACATAAGAACATAGACTGGCTTGGATATTATAGAAAGTGCAACGGCAGCTCGCGACCGTGAAGG
>NW_004797508.1:423719-427217 GCF_000002075.1 Aplysia californica
AGAGAGAGAGAGAGAGAGAGAGAGAGAGAGAGAGAGAGAGAGAAATAGAGTACATGTATAGATTATCTTATTTTTTTCAAGACAATGGTACCAGGGCGCTTTGCGCTATTGACATATATATCTAAAATTAGTTCAGTGGTCAACAGTGATCTTTTGGCTTGCTTTGAGATATTAGTCGTAAAAATAAAAAGTGTACTTTTGGTGAGGCCTGCTGTATTACATTGATCGTTGTTAGCCCGTTTTTAAACTTAATCAGCAGATCCTTAGCAGGCTCATTCGTATGGAAATGCCAGTTAGAACAAGTAAGTCTTTCGAAAGAAATAGAGATCTTAGAAATAAGATTAGTTTTGGCGAGAGAAATAACATTTTGAGAACAAGCGTACTAGTGTACCGTACCTGATAATGAATGCCTTTACATTGAGCCTCGCGTATATTACATCAGTAGACTCTTGGAAAAGAGACGGTATCCTCGGACTTGTTCCTATTCATTTCAACCCCCCCCCCAAAAAAAACAAACAACAAACCACAACAACAATAAAAAACAAACAAAAAACACACACCAAAACAACCCAACAACCAAAAACAGACAAACTTATGTACTTCGTACTCATCAAACAGATAAGAGCGACCTCAGCCCCAACGTTTCAGTTTGTCTGTGAGCAGGTAAGAGCTATTAGTGCGGCCGCTTAGCAAACCTATTGTGTATTTTGTGATACAAGCACCAACTTTGGCACACAAGTCCATTAACATATTGCAGACATTTTCAAATATTGGGCCACTCGGATTTCTATCTTTTTTCCGCCATATTGGATTTCAAAATGGCCGCCATTTGAGATCAACATTTGCGATTATCTCTAGGTCTAATGCTGCTATTGACTTCATTTTGGTGTCTAAATGCATGTTTTATGGGTCAAGGAATCCAATGGTAACAATCTGCATTGCATAATTCTACTAATGGGTCGCCATATTGAATTTCAAAGTGGCTGCTTTATATTACATGGTAGCTTCTCGGTCTACATTTGTCGTTATCTTGTCGCCGTCACACGTTTGGAGAAGCCAAGCCCTTCACGGTATTCCATGGAGGATGCCAAAAAGAATATGTGCCACGGTTGCTGCTTGCCTTTGTCAGCATGATCCTAGAGGGACTCAGCATCAAGGACCAGATGGCAGACACTAACTGAAGCTCAACAGCGTAAAACACGAGCGAACACGTGGCACCACATCATCCACATGTGTCAGGCACAGTGTTGCATAGGAGACCCCACTTCGAATATATATTGAGATGATGTTGCATGCTCATACACACAAGAAGGAATTTGACAGACTGTCACACCTTGGCCTGAGTATCTCTTATGCTCTCAGGGCAGATGGGCTACAATGTCTTCCAACAATTTCACAGAGAACAAGTGGTCTGATCTTCAAAAGTGCGTGGCAAAGTGTTCACAATTGTCGCTGAAGACAACATAGATCACAACCCTAGAGCAACAAAATCAAAAGACTCCTTCCATGGCGCCACTATCTCCCGCATACAACATCCTTCTTACACTGGTGAAGGAGTAAATCGGAGCATCGTCGTTGCTGGAGACTCTGGGCATGCACGATCCAAGACTGTCACCCCTTTGCCGCACTATTAGACTGATGTACCCCCTGTCACTAGCAGCATCAAGACGTCGCCTGTCCCAGCTGCTGGAGTTGCTTCATTGACCAGAGAAAACTTCAAACAGCAGACTGATGAAGAATACCAATGGTTAGGCAATGCAAAACACGCCCCGGGAGACAAAAACTGGTAAGGTGGACAATAAAAACAGATCTTGGGCTACATTTCGTGCCAGCCGATAGCCACCAGATGCTAGAGTCATCTTCCCCTCGTCGCTGCTTCCACTCTTCATGGAAAGTGCCCACACTGTGGCAATGATCAGGCATTCAATGGACGTTGTAAGAAAGCTGAAGAACACCTGAACCCTGGACAGACACCTGTGGTTACCTTGGATCAGCCACTGTTTGCTTTGGCCAAGCAGATACAGTGGAAGTGGCCAGAGAGTTATGGTGAAGACGAAATAGTGGTGACGTTTGGTGGTCTCCATAGAGATGGCAACACTGAAACACTGGGGGACTGGCTGCAAGGGAGTGTTTGGGTGCAAGCACTTGTGCAAGCCAAGATTGCGACAGCAAGGAGAGCAGACTCATTCCTGCGAGCATCTCATGTCTTGCGCACAAGAAGAGCACATCAAATGACTGCAGCAGCACTGTACATCCTGCAACACCATTCCTACAACCACTGCTGTCTGGGAGAAACCAGGGATGCAGAGGACCTTCCCGCGTTTGAAGACTGGTGTCGCCAGAGACGAGACAACATCTCCCAGTTTCGCTACTGGGCAGCTGTGCTGGAACTGAAACTGTTGGTTCTAGTGCACGTGCGTTCTCTCAGGCAGGGATCGTTGATGATGTACCTCGATGCTCAGAATGATGCTTGCATTAAAGAAGACGGCGGCACGGTTGGGCTCATTGACAACCCTAGTGTCCTTCGTCGCTGGGTGTTTGCGAGACCAGAAATTGCTAGGGTGATCGAAGAATTCCAGGACGAGAACCAATACTGGAGACAGCAAACAGCAGACACTTGTCATCATAATCTTTGTGCATTTTTCACAAATCAGCAATCCTAACTTCTCTTGTCTAAGTATCCCACGATCGGTCCGCTGGGGCAAGGGTAGGGCATGGTACATGCGTGCTGTAAATAATTACTCCTTACAACGGAATATACATTATGACCTGTCAGAAGCACTGTGTCACTTTCGGATCCTCAATCAGAGGCGTTCAGTGCCTTGTTCTGTTCAACCTATACTCTTTTATTATGGAAACTTCGTTTAAGAACACAAAACCTTTTTAAAATGTCATTGATGTGTATGGAACTTATGCTGTTTTCACGGAAGCCTCTTCTGTAAAATGTGCATGTTACGTGATGTGGGCCAACGGCTCTAAACACTGAATAAAACACCCACCTACCAGTAGTAACAACTCTAATCTGCGGTACTGATATGATTTATTTGTGTTGCAGTGCCGTAAAACTCGCTTTAAAACTAAAACAAATATTGATACTCCTTGCTGAGTAGTTCAAGTTTTCGTAAATGGAAGCATCAAGGGGCAGACATAATATTTTTACACCATTGCACCAGAAGGACCCCCCAACAGCTACAGGAGTTCAAAACAATTCCTGTTCCTCTACCCTCTTTCCCCCTACCAACCGCGCCATCTAATCTGTTGTTCAAAGTGATAACGTCTGTCTTAAATTTTTGGGGAGGGCATATTTTGTTTTGTGTTCATCATTGACACCATTTAGATAATGTATTAGGCGGGTTTCGACCTTGACAGTCAGGGTCAACCCTGAAAAATGGAGATAGTAGATAACAATTGTCCCACACGGGAATCGATCTCGGATCATGTGTGTGTGTATGTGTATGTCTGTGTGTGTGTGTGTGTGTGTGTGTGTGTGTGTGTGTG
>NW_004797508.1:429757-440479 GCF_000002075.1 Aplysia californica
TAAGCCTGTCCATTTGCCTTGCTTTTCATGGTTTCAGAGGTAAAGTTAGCGAGAAAATGGCCGCCAAAGTTGAGTTATTACTTTAGCTTGAGAGTCTGTGAAATCTGAAAATCTACATCTTTTATGCCTTTAACTTTAATCAACATTTTACATTAAAATCCACACAGAAATGTGTTCTTTAATGGGCAAGAAAGGCGTTGAGCAAAAAACAAAACAAACAAAAACAAAAATACAATAAACATTCCCATGCCTGCGGAAAAATCTCAGTTTCTTGAATTTCCTTATTTTGACGAACTCCTGATTTCACCACGCTGCCTCACATATCTACGCTTTCCAACATGCTTTTTGTACTTTACAACCATTATTACACAAGAAGATCCTAGAACACCCAGAAACATTTTCGGCTTCCCATAAAGTATACAGTGCAAATAGCGGATCGCACGCGCTCAAACCGTAACAAAGGCGCTCTACTATAATTAAGAAATAACAAGATCTTTCGCTGTTTGTAGCCCAGTACGCATTCCTTAACTCGCATACTTGTCTTACTTGTCCTGGGCAACAACGTCATTGCACACCGGACATGTCCATAAGAGCTCAGTTCCTCTCAGCACTAAACCCCCAAGGTATCCATACTAATTGTTCCAGTTTCTGTTTGATTATAGCGACGTCTATCCTTTCCACGTAATCGTTCTTTTCTTCCTTCTCTCTCTCGATGATTGCGTGGTGTTCTGCTGTCTCCCTGTCTTCCCCATCCCGCAACTTTTCCTCTAGGGTCTTCAACACTCCCCCTTTTTCGAATTTCACCTCACCTTCAGCCACGGCAGTACCTGCAGCCTGCCTATCAGCCTCCTCATTGCCCTTCTCTCCAGAGTACCCAGGACAGAATATCCATGTGGTGGCTCTAAGTGATGTGTGTCGTATGAGGGAGTCTATGGCAATAATGAGATGGGTAGTTCTTGGTCTTGCATTTCGAAGCCAGCCAAGTGCTTTTGTTACGGCCCCAATCTCCATTTTCATGTTTGAAGTTGTTCTTTCTATGGCCCCCGACATGTTATGAACCTGTTTGTTCCCACTCTACACCACAAAACCCCAGCCACTCCTCTCACCCCTCCTGATCGATCCATCCGTGTTGATCACTGGGTCCTCTGGCTTAGAGTGCTCCTCACTTAACTGTCGTATGTCACTGTCGATAATGACCGCAGCACATTCCCGTCTTTCACGACCCATAGTGATGTGGACGTTGGCCAGGCTTCTGCACTCGGGGATCAGTTCAAACCATTGCTTTCCACTGAATATTTCTATTCATTCCTAAATGGGGAAAGTGAGGAAAATTCTTGTAAAGAAGGACACAACATCGGGCCCCTTGCGGGATTCGAACCCACTACCTTACGGTTGCAGGTCCGAGAGCCTAAGCACTAGGTAGCGACGTCTTATCCTGTGTCTCCACTCTTCGTTTTTCTATATTTGGATCGACATTGAATGAAAGACGCTTTTAACGTTTTTTTTTCTTATGAATAGACGGTGCGGTAGGGATCGACATTTACGAGAACCCTTACTGCTCCGCCTCTACCGGCTGTCTACCTCTTCCACAGAAACATAATATAATGACGCAGGCTGTTTAGAAGGCGCCACAGTTAGGCCATACACCTTTTATGCTTTGCTTCTTATGTGTCTGTCTATCTGTCTGTCTGTCTGTCTGTCTGTCTGTCTGTCTGTCTGTCTGTCTGTCTGTCTGTCTGTCTGTCTGTCTGTCTGTCTTGTTTCCGTGCACACAAATGACTGTTATTGTATTAATGTGCTTGTCTCTACTCAGAACTCAATTATTGTCATGTGCCAAGTCGGAGACTGAGAACTCAAACACAAACACGAAAGACTTTTGCGATGCTTTTTCCATTTTCTTTTTTGTAGGCGTTTTACATCCTGATCGACACAATTTAGATCATTAAGGAGGTGGGCTTCGATTCTGTCTGTCAAGTCTAAACCAGGCTGAGAGGGGGACAAAGTTCCTTCAGAAAGATCGAGATACTCGATGAACATACTCCCCACACGTGAGCGGAACTTGGGTCGCCTACGTGAGAAGGCAAAACGACTAGTCCCTACACCACAGACACCGGTTTCCTGCACCATGACATGTACAATGTATACATAAACTGAGTAAAAGGTTATATTAGCAGGATAATAATATGATGAACAATACCACGACATATTATGTTCGTTTGTTCGTACCAGTGCTTGCAAACCTGGGCAAACTAGTGGGCAGTTAAATAAAATGGTGGGCGTGAAGATCAACCTGGTAGTGACATGTATTATTTGAGGCCGTGCTTGGAAATATATCGCCATCTTAGAATTACAAAGTTCTTTCTGACATTTTTGGCCTTTTTGGGTTATTAAAATCATGGGGTCTGAAACCAAATTGGTCTATCTGCGCTATCAAAATCGTAAGATTATTCGCAGTCGACATCAAGACATGCAAAGAATTGCATTTGAGAAAGCTTGACATATTGTGAAACTTAAATTTTTCAGATTTCCAAAACTAGGACTGAACAGATGGAACTCGGTAATTTTAGGGTAGCGTCGTGTTGGCAGTGGTGTCAGGTGGGTTGTAGAGTGGGTGGGGCTTGCCATGACTAAACGTGAGGTCGCTCAGATTATGCAGGAAGCAAAATAAAGTGAAAAAAAACAAACCCCTAGTCAAATACGTGTACAAAAAGACAACGTGAAAATAATATAGCCTTAATGTATTGAAAACTTTTTAGTTGCAATAACACGTTGAAAACCAGGAAAATAGACTCGCCTATGCGTCTTTGAATATGGATATGATTTGGGCCCTTCTGTCTTTCTGATAACAAGTTTACCAATGACATTTTGGGTAAACAATGAATCTTAAAAAAAATTCTCCTTTGCTTTCCATCCACAATAAAATGCTAAAATTATGCTAGTTGATGTGGTTTCAATCTTTTTACATTGAGCTTATTTTTACGCGATAGAAAAATTAAATCGAGTTTCCAATAAATGGGCTTATTCTACACGATTCATTGTTGCATTGAGGGGAAAATATTTCATCCTGTCTGTAACCTGTATTCCCGACTACACCCATGGCGTCGATGCTGCTTAACAGATTATTTGTGAGGCATCCTGGTGAAATCAAGCGCTCGTCAAAATAATGAAATTAAAGAAACTAGTATGTTGAGCATTTTTTTTTCGAATTTCTTTTCTGACTCACCACCTTCCAATCATCAAGAATGTGGTAGACCCCCAAAGCCAAGTAGTATTCCTAACAGATGCCATGTCAGTACTGCAGGCAATCACTTCAGGCAAACTACCAAGGCTACGAAAAGAAATTGAGGACATCCCATGTCTGAGGATCACGCTGCAGTGGATTCCATCACACTGTGGTGTCTTGGGAAATGAGCAGGCAGACAGGATGGCCAAACTAGGAGCACAAAAAGAGCAACCAGACAACAGCGTTAACTGCACTGAAATAAAAACTATTATAGATACACTATTTAAAGCACCTCAGACACCAGATAACTACCATGAGCTGTCCCGCCAAGAACAAGTGATTATCTTCAGACTAAGGACACAACACACAAGACTGAGACAACATATGTACAAATGTTTTAAACTAGTACAATCACCAAAATGCTAGTGTGGAGAGGCGGACCAAACTGTTGAACACATCCTTCAGCACTGCAAGACACACAGGGCCCTGAGACAGGAAACGTGGCCAACCCCACTGACGCTACAGGAGAAGCTATACGGGCCGCCAGATGAACTGAGCAGGACGGCCCAATTTATGACAGATACCAGACTTCAAGTGTGATGCCATCGAGAAGAAGAAGAAGAAGAGAACACCTTCCACATCCTTTCATAAACATATTTTTTTGTCAATGTTACTGCAGATTGTTTATCAAAGGCACAAAAGAGTCAATTTACAGTTTTCAGGTCACCCAACCTTTGGAAGACGCTCAACTTTGGCGGCACTTTTCTCGTTAATTTTACCCCTGACACCTGGCAAGCCCCACCCTTCTTTATTCTTTGATATCTCGACTTTTATTCAATATAAATGGGTATATTTTCTTCAAAAGCAAGACAACTAAACGCGCTTTAAGATGACTCCTATAACTCTATAAGCCCAATAACTGATGAGCGCCTGATTATACTGTGTTGTGACACATTTGTGAGCCCAAGCTGATACTGGTCATTCTATAGTGTAACGATTAGGCGCTGCGCCGTCACAAGCACAAAACGTGAGTTCGATTCCTGAACAACGAGTTTTTTTTAAAAGATCAAGTGTCTCCGTCTGTCTGCTGGGACATTGTATAGCTCTCAGCCAGGGTTGACCCTGTAAGGTAAGGTTAAAGTAGCCCGCCTCCTAAATAATTTGTATAGAAGCAATGGGGGCTTAAACCATCTAGAGTATAGAAACAATACTGACTATTCGGTCTTGAGAAACCTCCTTGGTATCCAACACAAAGCATATATTATTATGGCAAGAGGGACTGGATCTACATATTGCAGTGTCTGTAGCAGCCACTCATACCAATATAGCCCCGCCTATATTTCACATGAATCTGGCAGCTTTATCTCGGGAGTCGTAGAAAGGCTCGGAATGTCCGATTCTGTGAATCCAGTAAAGTGTAAAAATTGACATTTCTGGAATGTACTTGGCGAAATGTGTCACAATATAAAGTTATTTCAGAGTCATGACCCCCGAATTTAACGCTCATCTCTGATAGGATGGCGCCAAATGGGTTTGTATGTAGTGGCATGAACCTCTGATAGATTCCAGATGAAGCTCTCAGGGCGAAACGTTGAACTTTTTCAGCGTTATAAACATTGAAATTCTTTCCTATCAAACATCTGTCGTCATTATCTCCCCTCCTTCTTTTTTGTGTATGTTACTCTCCTGTTACACATCTATTCTTCGGCACTTATATGACCTTGTTGTGTTGCAAGTGCCGTAAATCTCTTACTAAAACTAAACATTGAAATTCAAGTCTCCACCAGTTGTCTTTTTTTTTTACCCTGTTCTATCTTTGGGCTGTGATGTTTCTGCTCCTATTTTGTACCCGGTATTTGTAAGCTGCGTAGAAAATTTGTTAAACATGGTAATAATTGTTATGCCTCAAAAGTAACAAAACAAAGCCGGATACAGGGAAATTGTATTTTAATAATAATAATAATAATAATAATAATAATAATAATAATAATAATAATAATAATAATAATAATAATAATAATAATAATAATAATAATAATAATAATAATAATAACAATAATAACAATAATAATAATAATAATAATAATAATAATAACAACAATAACAATCATAATAACATAATAATAATAATAATAATAATAATAAATAATAATAATCATAATCATAATAACATAATAATATGATGTTGATGATGATGATGATGATGATGATAATGATGATGATGATGATGATGATGATGATGATGATGATGATGATGATGATGATGATGATGATGATCTGTCTTTTTCATGACCACCCAGATGTCACAAAGCTGGTACAGCTAAATCAATTTCACACTTATTTGCACACCCGTGGGTATATTTTCCCCCCTATATAGTGTAACATAGCATTGTGTGAAACAAGCTCTGTCGTGGTCCATGAATTGAGGTCACCTTCGGTGGTGTCCAGGGGATAAATATGTTCAAAACATTTCCACCCCTCCCCCCCCCCTCTCTCTCTCTCTCTCGCCTTCTCTTTCTTGCATTTTCTCTTTCTCATCCTCCTCTATCTATCTATCTATCTATCTATCTATCTATCTATCTATCTATCTATCTATCTATCTATCTATCTATCTATCTATCTATCTATCTATCTATCTATCTATCTATCTATCTATCTAGGATGTAAGTCTGTGGAACTTTTTTTTCTACTGTCTCTAATAGTGGAGTAAACTATCCTATAATCTTTACCTTGACAAAAAGACAAAAAGCGTCCGATACAATAAAAATAGTACCGATCCTGTTTTGAAAATCAAATAAATAATTATCTACAGCACAATATGTAAGACCTAGGTATCGACCCTACGCAGAGGTAGTGTAAATTGATTACCATAAACAATCTTACACTACAAGATCGTTCACTCCCCACTAGAGACGAAGTTATTTTTACTAGATTACGCATTGGACATACCTTCCTAACACATAAATTATATCTCCTGCAGGGAGATGAGAAGCCCTTTCGATAGAACGCGATAAGAATTTTACCACCAGGCACATTTTAAGAAAGTAAATTGTTTCTTTAATACAGATTTTAACCTCATAAAATGAAACCAAGACGTGCTGTGAACTGTCATGAATACTGTACACCCAAAGTGTATTTTGCGCGGTCGTAAGTTTTATGTTATTGCACGCGTCGTAAAACTTTCTAATCAATACGCTTTCTTTAATCTACTACAAAAATATAATTGTTAAATCGTCAAATCTCTCTCAACCCGGCTTGACCAGACAGATAGAGTCGAAACAGCCTCCTAGATTATCTAAATTGTGTTGATGGGCCCACTTTTGCCACCTTTAAGAGGCTAAAATGTTCGTACCGCCCAGATGTATTTCCAAGGAGGGCATTATACGGGGTGCCCAATGCGGATGGGATCGGATCGGGTCGGGTATGGTCAGGTCGGGTCGGGGGCGATCGTCCCTGTCGTCGCCTGAAAACAAACGTGAACCACGATAGCCGCTGTGCGCCCTCAATCTGGTTAGCAAACCACACCGACCCGACCCGATCCCCCGGGCATCCCGCATTAGGAAATCCCTGTCACTACCCAGACCAGAGACCGACCCAGACGATCCCCGTCGTCCACCAAAATTACCAAATCGACCACTAGAGGGCGATACTGCCCAGCTTGGCAAGCACTCTTTTAAACTGTAGAACACTTTCGATAAATTCTAGTTAACACCGTAAAGCACTTCCTTTGAACTTTAGTAAACACTGTGAACACTTCCCATTAACCTTAGTTACTTACTTTTACCTTACTTTTTACTTTTTCAACCTCTGTTGCCGTTAAGCGTCGAGGGGAGATGCAGTTTTCTATGGTAGGCCAGCTCCGCAGCTCTTTCAGTTGTGATGTTATGTTTTCTTAGGGTTTCCTTGACACCCTCGATCCACCTTGTGCGTGGCCTTCCTCTTCCTTTATAGCCTGAGTGCTTGGTGTTGTAGGCTCTCAAGGCTGGTTGGTCAGGTGACATGCGTAACAGGTGGCCAAACCATTTTATCCTCTGTCTTTTTATGTAACGCAGGCAGGGCTCAGTGCCGATAGCTGCTCTTACTTCTTCATTTCTCTGCCTGTCTCGTCTTGTGATGTTAAGGGTTTTGCGGAGACATTTCATTTCGCATGCGGTGATTTTGCTTTCATGGGTTTTGCTTAAGGTCCAGGTCTGGCACTGATAACATAATGTTGGTATGAATATTGAGGTGATAAGCTGTCTCTTTGTGTCCATGGGGATGTTTGGATGAGATAGAAGGGGTGCGAGCTGGTAGGTGACAGCGTTGGCTTTTTGAGTTCGCATTTCTATTTCTCTGTCTATGGACCCGTTTTCAGAAAAAGTGCTGCCAAGATATTTAAACTCTTTCACCTGTTTCAGTTGTTTACTATTGACATGGATGTTCAGGGGACTATGGTTTCGGCTCACTTTCATAACTTCTGTTTTTGATGTGCTTATTTTCATGTTGAATTTCTCACAGGTGTTGTTGAGTTCGTTAGTGTGAATTTGGAGGCTTTGTTGGTCATGATGAATTAGACATTGGTCGTCTGGGAACAGAAATTCATTTAGGCTTTCTGGGCTTTGGTTTGCTTCTTGCGTTATTGTGTCCATATATATATATATTATAAACAGGAGGGGAAATAGAACGCATCCCTGTCGTACTTCAGATCTTATTTTGAACCAGTCTGTATTTCATTCCTTCGTTCTTACTGAGCTTCTGCTTTGGTATATAGAGCTCTGACATTATCTTAAATTTTTTAAACCTTAGTTAACATTATGAAATTTTAGTTAACAGTATTGAATCTTAGTTAACACAATAAAACACTTCCTGTTACTTTAGGTAACATTGTCAAACACTTCATATGACCTTAAGTTGTTTTGTAGGACATCTGTGGTCTTTAGTTTACACTGTAGATAGCTTCTCTTTACCGTAGAACACTTCTTTTAGCTAATCAGCTTTAGGAACACGTTTACCAAGAAGATTTAAAAATCAAATTATAATTTATAGGGTACTTCCGCGCTTGGTTCTACTTCATTTCATCTGAAGTTTCGCTCAGGGTTTTTCAAACATTTTCTTAGACAACTGTTAACATTGTTTACAACTACATCTTCACCGTTCAGAACTGATTCTTTTACTTCGAGTGACATAATGATTATCTTTTCAAATTTCGTGCATGTCACTAATAAGGAACTAGTTTCCTTCTCATTTGAGCGATTTCAGCTGTCTGAAACGCAACCAATTATCTTGATTTACCCGTAAAACGACGGTGGATCAGGATGACCTGTCTCATGTTCAAGTCTAGATGGAATCGTTTTCTACGGTTCGGTGAGTTTCTTTTATTTACGTTTAAAATTGTTCGGCTTTGGTGTAATATTGTGTACAATGTATGAAGTATTATTTGTGTTTAAAATATGCATTTATGTATTTGTGTATGTTTGCCATAGTTACGCCCCACCCCTAAAAAAAGAATATAAATTAAATACAAAAGTATCCTTTATGTATACTGACGCTTACCTCGAAATCAGTTGTATTAAATGCGTTTCATTGTAATTTGGATCTTACTTTTACAGACCAAAGACAGTTTCAGAACAAGAGACTCGAGTGACTCTGTTTAGCTGCTACTTTTATTTTTTCAAGTAATACAACTATTAGATAATTAAAGTGGCGTCTGTGGTGAAGCATTTTTTGTCTCTTTGCTATGACACGCAAAAGACAAATTACTTTGATTCCTGTGTGGGGAGCTTTTTAATCAAGTATCTCCGTCTGTCTGATAGGACGTTGCGTCCCTTTCGGCCAGGGTTGACCCAAACAAGCAGGGTCGAAGCATTCCGCAGTCTAGATGATCTAAATAGTATCGACGGAGACGTAAAACGACTACAATTACATTATTGTTTTGGCAACCACACTGTGACTTTCTCCTCTTTAAATTATGGGAACTCTCAATACAACAGCGCGTGGTATGATTTGGATTTAAGGCCCTTGCCAACACCGTCTGTTAAAAAACCCTCAAGAGCATTCCCCCCTCTCGTCTCCCCCCCCCCCCCCCACCTCTCTTCGTCAGTCTCTATTTCTCCCTTCGTCTCTAAACCCAAATCCCCCTCTCTCCTCACCCCCCTCAATCTATTCCCCCCCCCCCATCCACGTTTCTCCCACTCTCTCTTTTTTCTTGTAAAAAGGAGACCCATAATACTACTACTAATAATCTAAATGTTGCTGGAAGATTTTCATTCACTAAATTGCAGCCCGACTCGTCTCCAAAGTTTCAACGACATAATTACTTCAAGAACGAGAAAAAGACAGACAGAAAATCATTTATTGCTCCGAACTCGGTCAGTCTTTACAAATCAAGCATCTCCTTTCCACATAGAGGAAGTAACAAGGTTTTATTATAGTAATTATGTTTCCTGCACGCCTGCACCTGAACGCAGACGCATCCATGTGTTTTTGTTTCGTACTTGTGGGTTTTTAAAAATATTTGGGAAATCGGAGATATTTTTAACATCACCATATTATTATGAGAGAAACGAGAGAATAAAAATATTGAGTGCGTATAATTATTTATTATGTGCGTATGAGTGTGTGTATGGGTGTGTAAATGTGCGTGCGTGTGTGTGTGTGTGTGTGTGTGTGTGTGTGTGTGTGTGTGTATGTGTGTGTTTGTGTTTGAAAGTGTAATTGTGAGTTCCTCTGTATGTCTGTGTGTTAGTATAATATGTGAAAGATAAAGAGAACGAGATAGATTCCAAATTTTGATGATGCAACTGTGCTCTCTCCCCCCCCCTCTCTCTCTCTCTCTCTCTCTCTTTCTTTCTCTCTCTCTCTCTTTCTATCTCTCTCTCTCCCCCCATCTCTCCCCATCTCTCCCTCGGGAGACATGCACAAACGATACCGGAAACGAGCTAACCACATTTTGCTGTGGTAAAAAGTTATTTTTCGTTAAAAAAACACAAAAAACTCTACGGGAAACACAAACAGCATCCCAACCCCCTACCACACACCACCAAAGAGAATTTAAAAAAAAAGAAACCAAAAAGAAATGAAAAATAAAGAGAAAAAAAAAGACAAAAAAAGAAAACCCTCCAAGATATCAAGTCTCATGCATGCTCTGGCAGCAGGTGATGAAACATCTGGCAAGGGAGTAATGTTTTTTCCAGCTCTCTGTGGCTCTTAAAACATCGACAGGGCTTTTTAGTGTAATGGACCCACTTCTATTTAACGACCTGTTCGTTTGTTTTGTTTGCCTGCCTGATGCTGGCCTAAGTAGCAGGCATGAATTTGTTTGTTTGTTTCAGGGGGGGGGGTCGTTTTTTATTCTGTGGCATTTTTGTTTGTTTTGTTTTGTTGTTCGGTTTTGTTGATCGGTTTTGTTTTTGTTTGTTTGAATTCGGAATGCTGTGGGAGACATGAAAAACAGTCCTGCAGAAAACCGTGAAAACGATCATGATAATAATAATGATAATAATAATAACAATGATAATAAT